>NC_035434.2:156128834-156420941 GCF_002127325.2 Helianthus annuus | reverse complement strand
CCTAGCTTCTTCTTCAGATTGTTGATGATGATCTTGTTGGATGATTCTGCTTGACCATTGGCTTGTGGGTGAACTGGTGTTGATGTGATCATCTTGATTCCCCAACTGTCACAAAAGTTAGTGGTTCTGCTTCCAATGAATTGGGAGCCATTATCACATACAATTTCAGAGGGAATGCCAAATCTAGTTATAATGTTTCTTTTAATGAAGGATATGACTTCCTTTTCTCTGACTTGAGCGAAGGCTTCAGCTTCTATCCACTTGGAAAAATAGTCAGTCATGGCAAGCATAAATACTTTTCCACCAGGTGCTTTAGGGAGCTTGCCAACTATATCCATTCCCCATCTCATGAATGGCCATGAGGATGGTATGGGGTGTAGTAATTCAGCTGGTTGGTGAAGGATATTGCTATGTCTTTGGCAAGGATCACATCTCTTAGCATACTCTATGGCATCCCTTTTCATGGTTGGCCAGTAGTATCCTGTTCTAAGGATCCTTGAGAATAATGCCCTGCCCCCAGTGTGGTTTCCACAATCTCCTTCATGGAAGTCTCTCAATACTTCTTCGATTTCAGGATCCTCAATACATCTTAAATATGGTCCTGCAAGGGATCGTTTATATAGCATATTATTTAGGATTGTAAATTGAGATACCTTGATCCTGAAAGCTCTAGGATTTTCTCCCATTGGGATCTCTCCGTTTTGCAAGTATTTCATGATTGGTGGGATCCATGATCCTGAATAAGATCGAGCTTCTTCACTAGGGATTACTGCAGTATCCTCTTCTATTTCCATGGCCACCTGATTTTCAATAGCAGGAGCCAGGATATGGATGATAGGGATACTTATATCTTCTGGAATCTTCAAGGATGATCCTAGGTTGGCCAATGCATCAGCTTCCGTGTTATCCTCCCTTGGTACCTGTGTTAAGCTAAAAGAAACAAAAGAGAGTGCCAATTCTTTGACTATCTCTAAATATTTGGTTAGTTTTTCACCTTTAACAGCATAGGATCCATTAAAGTGATTGGTGATCAATAATGAATCTACATATACTTCGAGATATCTTACCCCCATATCCTTAGCAATCTGTAAGCCAGCAATTAAGGCTTCATATTCAGCCTCATTGTTAGTTGCTTGGAATTTACAGGCTATGGAGTGGGGTATTATGTCCCCCTGTGGCGATTTTAGTAGGATCCCTAGCCCTGTGCCTTTGATATTTGAGGATCCGTCAGTGTGCAGGATCCAAGGATCCTTAGTCTCATCCAACTGCTGAACCTCCAATTCTGCTTCTTTTTGTAGATCACTACTGAAATCAGCCACAAAGTCAGCTAGTGCTTGAGATTTAATGGCTGTTCTTGGTTCGTATCTTATATCATGGGCACTAAGCTTCACTGCCCACTTAGCCATTCTCCCTGACATATCCGGTTTCCTGAGGACATTCTTAATTGGAAAATTAGTTTTAACAACAATAGTATGGGTTTCAAAATAATGCCTTAACTTAGTGGATGCCATGATTAATGCAAGGATGAGTTTTTCGAGGTGTGAGTACCTGGATTCGGCGTCAAGTAGACTTTTACTTACATAGTAGATAGGATATTGTGTACCTTCGTGATCCTTAACAAGTACAGCACTTACAGCGGTTGAGGATACCGCCAGATATAAGGATAACACATCTCCTTTTTCCGGTTTTGCTAATGCTGGTGCTGAGGACATATACTCTTTTAGGGCTTGTAAAGCATTCTCATGCTTCTCAGTCCATTCGAACTTCTTATTCTTCCTTAGGATATCGTAGAATTCTTTGCACTTTTCTAAGGATTTCGATATGAATCTGTTCAAAGCTGCTATCCTGCCTGTTAGTCTTTGAACATCCTTGGCATTGGCAGGAGATTTGATATTTATTAATGCTTTGATTTGTTCCGGGCTTGCTTCAATGCCCCTCTGGGTTACCATGTATCCTAAGAACTTTCCTGCCTTAACACCAAAATGGCATTTCGAAGGATTTAGTTTCATGTTGTACTTATCAAGGATATCGAATGCTTCTTCCAAGTCCCTTAGGTGATCCTCAGCTTTCTTTGACTTGACCACCATATCATCTATGTACACCTCCATAGTTTTTCCAATTTGATCTTTGAACATCATATTTACCAGCCTTTGATATGTTGCACCTGCATTTCTTAGTCCAAAAGGCATGGCGATATAACAATATAAACCGGTTGGGGTCATAAAGGCTGTATCCTCTTGGTCAGATGGTTCCATCTGGATTTGTTGGAATCCAGATGATGCATCCATAAAGGTTAACAGTTCATGCCCCGCTGTTGCATCCACCATGGAGTCAATGTGGGGTAATGGGAAAGGATCCTTGGGACATGCCTTATTCAAATCAGTGAAATCGACACATACCCTCCACTTTCCGTTTTTCTTTTGGACAACAACCACATTGGCTAACCATTTTGGATACTTTACCTCTCTGATCATACCTGCTCGAAGTAGTCTCTCTACTTCTCCTTGGATAATGGCATTCCTTTCTGGTGCAAACTTCCTCCTTTTTTGATGGATTGGCTTGATAGACCTGTCAATGCCAAGTTTGTGAGTAATAATATCCTTGGATATACCTGTCATATCTTCATGTTTCCATGCAAAGGTAGATTTTCTTCTTTTGAGGAAGGATATCATGTCTTCTTTCATCTTGCCAAGGATCCCTGATCCGATATAGATTTTTGATTCAGGATCACTAGGATCCAAGAGGATTTCATCTACATCTTGTTCCCTTGCCTCCAAGACATTCCTCGGAGGATACTGTAATTGCTATTGCTCCCTTGGCTTCGAGGTTGGCTTCATGGATGAGGTATAGCAATCCTTAGCCTCTTGCTGATCACTGTCGAGCTTGATTATCCCCCATGGGCTAGGGAGCTTCACACATTGATGGTAGGTAGATGGAACTGCTTTCATGTCATGTATCCAAGGCCTGCCAAGGATAACGTTGCAACAAGATAAACAGTCAATAACACAAAATTTTTGGTAATTATGTAATCCTTCCACGTAGATTGGGAGTTTGATGTCCCCCAGAGTTTTCTTCGTTTCCCCACTGAATCCTACAAGCACGGAGGATCTTGGTGTGATGTCTGATTCTGGGATTCCCATCTTCTTCAAGACATCAAGCTGGATAATGTTCACTGAGCTCCCTCCGTCAATAAGGATCCTGCGGACAAAATGGTTAGAGATAAAGAGAGTGATAACTAAGCTATCATGGTGAGGATCCTGAACATTGACGCGATCATCCTCATCAAATGTTATCATCTTCCCTTCTGAGACACTCGAGGTTCTAATAGGCCTTTCTCCATTATCCATTTTTGATTCTTTTGCATGTCTTTTGGCCGCTGAGAAGGATGTACCACAAATGTCTGATCCTCCGGATATGAAGTTAATCACTTGTGCGTTTGCCGGAGGTGCTGGAGCCTTTTCAGGGATCCTTTCAGGATCCTGGGTCCTTTGCTTTTTTCTCCCCAACAATTCTTTTAGATGCCCCTTGCTTAGCAGGTATCCGATTTCTTTTCGTAAGGCTATGCAATCTTCAGTTAAGTGCCCGAAATCCTCATGGTATGCACACCATTTGGACTTGTCTTTAGTCCCGGATGGTTTATCATTCTTCCTGGGCCACCTAGCCTTTTCACCTAGATTCTGCATTGCAAGGATTAGTTCATGATTATCAACAGAAAAACAATATTCTGAGATGGGAGGATATTCTTCATCATCCTCTTCTTGGTCGACAGCGTGCACATTCTTGTTCTCGTTTCTTTGGTAGGATTTGAACTTGTTGTTTTTGAAGGAGGATCCTTGCTTATCTTGTTTTGAGGATCCTACTTGTCTCTCCTGGATCCTTTTGTCATCCTCTAGCCGGATAAACCTGAGTGCTCGAGTTCTTACTTCATCTAAATTCCTGCATGGTGTCATAACAAGATCATCATAGAATAATGAATCCTTAAGCAGTCCCATTTTGAAGGCTTCAACAGCCGTAGCCATATCCAAGTTGGGAATGTCCAAGGATTCTTTACTAAATTTAGTTATATAATCTCTTAATGATTCGTTATGATTTTGAGTTATCCTGTACAAATCACTAGTTAATTTTTCAAATTTTCTACTACAAGAGAATTGGTTATTGAATAAATTAACTAAATTAGCAAATGAAGTAATAGAGTAAGGGGGAAGACTTAGCAGCCACTTAAGAGCTGATCCAGTTAGAGTGGATCCAAATCCTTTACATAGGCATGCTTCTTTCAACTTTTCTGGGATAGGATTGATTTCCATCCTTTCCCTGTATTGTGCTGTATGCTCCCCTGGATCCGTTGTGCCATCATACAGCTTCATGGTAGGGATATGGAACCTTTTGGGTACCTCTGCATCACAAATTGGTGGTGCAAAGCGAGATACCTTGTGGCTTCCATCTGCAATCTCTGGGATAGGCTTGACTACCCCTGGAACACTTGAGATCATGTCCTTTAGTTTCTGTAATTCCCTGGCCATAGCATGGTTGGTACCTGTATCCTGCATGAATCCATGGTTAGTAGTAGGATAATTATTTAAAGTGTTACCTCCCATTAGGTTCAAGTTAGGGAATCCATATTGCTGGGATTCTGGAACAACGGAGGGACCAGTGGAAGCAATGGTCTGCATTGGGATGAAGTCCCCTTGATGGACATCTAGGCTTCCTGTTTGCAAACTTTTTAGGGATCCTGGTATCTGGGATAATCCTGGAACGAAGGGGGATCCTTGAACCTGGGATGATCCTGGAACAAAGGAGGATCCTTGAACCTGGGATGATCCTGGAACAAAGGAGGATCCTTGGCCCTGGAATGATCCTGGAATAAAGTAGGATCCTTGAACCTGGGATGATCCTGGAACAAAGGAGGATCCTTGAACCTGGGATGATCCTGGAACAAAGGAGGATCCTTGGCCCTGGAATGATCCTGGAATAAAGTAGGATCCTTGAAACTGCTGTGCCCCCGGATAGGCTCCCGGATTCATGAAGGATCCCATGTACTGAGGATAGGATCCTATTGGCTGAAAATGTGAATCTGATGTCTGAGTCATTGCTGCCGAGTTGAGACGTGATCCTCTTGACTCCCCTATAATTTGCACGTCCGGGATCCCTGATGGCTGGGAAGTGATCATTGGAGTATCAAAGCTCAAGGATTTGGGCATTAGTGGAGAATGATCCTCTGCCGCTTTCTTTTGTCTTTTGAGATCTCCAATTTCCCTGAGGATCCTTTCGTTAGTTTCATCTTGCCGCTGCATACGATCCTTCATCTGCAAAATCAAAGCAAATACATCACTAGTACTGGGAATAGAAGAATTCATAGCAGAAGAAGATAGAGGTTTAGAGAAAGTGGGAGTTGATCTCTTTTCAGTATTTTTCTGAGATCCTGCCGGTGGAGGAGGCAAGGTGATCTGTGATGAAGTGACCGCAGACATCGCCGTGGACGTGTTCTTCAATGATGAAGCCATGTAATTCTTTGAAATGATTTCGAACAAAAGATTTTCTTATGAATGAAGCACCAATTGCCCCACGGTGGGCGCCAAACTGTTTTGGTAAAAAATCACACAAGGATAATGCAACCAAACTTTAAGTAAACGGGGTATGATGCTTGGTTTGTAGAAAAAGTAAAGGATCACTTCAATGTGAAATATGCAAAGACACAATGATTTATACGAGGAAAAAGCCCTTGATCAATGTATGATCTCCGGCATAAAAAACCTCGGGTGATGGCAACTACCGATCACCAACTTCAATATAATAAAAATGTAGTTACAACTTCGGATAGTAATGAGCTGAGTACAAGGATCACTGAGTGTCTAAGTGTTTGAGAGTTGTGTCGTATGTCGTGTGTCCTCTTCCGAATGAAGAAGAGTGGTACTTATACATGTGTAGGTGACTTATTTTAGGTAAAATGACTAAATATCAGCTCATTACCCCTTTAGAAATAAAGATAATCTAGCCTAAATTGCTGCCCATGAATCAAGCCATGTTTCCATATCCTGTGCAACGTCTATCTCTGATTTAGCTCTTGCCATATTTGTGAAGACGCGTCCCTGGATCATGGTCTTTAGAGTATATCCTGCTAGATGTTCCTGCAAAGCAATATTGTATTAAGCGGAAGTGGCCGTTAGTGTGAGGATCACCATAATGTCCCATGATCCTGATCCTGAAGTTCTGCTGAGGATCACTGTCTGCCAAAGAAAGAAGGATCACTGGTTAGGATCATGTGTAAGGATCACCTACAGTAAAATCCAGCCCTAACAGTTTCCATGCAAAGGTAGTTTTTCTCCTTTTGAGGAAGGATATGAGGTCTTCTCTCATTTCGCCAATGATCCCTAATCCTATATAAATTTTGGATTCAGGATCAACAGGATCCATAAGGATTTCTACTACATCCTGCTCTCTTGCCTCCAAGACATCCCTTGGAGGATACTTTGATTGCTATTGCTCCCTTGACTTTGAGGCTGGTTTCATTGATGAAGTGTAGCAGTTCTTAGCCTCCTGCTGATCACTATCAATCTTCACTATTCCCCAGGGACTAGGGAGCTTCACACATTGATGATAGGTGGACGGGACTGCCTTCATGTCATGTATCTAAGGCCTGCCAAGGATAACATTACAACAAGATAAACGGTCAATAACACAAAATTTTTGGTAAGAATGTAGGCCTTCGATATAGATTGGGAGTTTAATGTCCCCCAGAGTATTCTTAGTCTCGCCACTGAATCCCACGAGCACAGAGGATCTTGGTATGATATCGGATTCAGGGATATTCATCTTCTTAAGAACATCAAGCTGGATAATGTTCACAGAGCTTCCTCTGTCTATAAGGATCCTGCGGACAAAATGGTTAGAAATAAAAAGAGTGATAACCAAACCATCGTGATGAGGATCCTGAATGTCAACACGATCATCCTCATCAAAAGTTATGACTTTTCCTTCGGAGACACTGGATGTTCGGATAGGTCTATCTCCATTATCCATCTTGGTTTCCTTTGCATGCCTTTTAGTTGTTGAGAAGGATGTTCCACAAATGTCTGATCCTCCAGAAAAAAAGTTTATAACTTGTGCATCTGCTGGAGGGGCTGGAGCTTTCTCTGGGATCCTTTCAGGATCCTGAGTCCTTGACTTCTTTCTCCCCAATAATTCTTTCAAGTGCCCCTTGCTCAACAAGTATCCAATTTCTTTTCCCAGTGCAATGCATTCTTCTGTGAGATGCCCAAAGTCTTCATGGTATGCACACCACTTTGACTTATCTTTAGTTGCAGCTGGTCTGTCATTTTTCCTGGGCCATCTAGCTTTATCACCTAAATTCTGCATCGCAAGGATTAGTTCATTGTTATCTAACAGAAAAACAATATTCAGAAATTGGAGGATAATCCTCGTCATCCTCTTCTTGTTCAACAGCATGCACATTCTGGTTATCAGATTTGTTGTAGGATCTGAACTTGTTGTTCTTGAATGAGGATCCTTGCTTCTCTTGCTTTGAGGATCCTGCTAGCCTCTCCTGGATCCTCTTGTCATCCTCTAGCCGGATGAACCTAAGTGCCCGGGTTCTTACCTCATCTAGGTTCATGCATGGTGTCATAACAAGATCATCATAGAATAATGAATCCCTAAGCAATCCCATTTTAAAGGCTTCAACAGCCGTAGCTATATCCAGGTTAGGAATATCTAAGGATTCTTTGCTAAATTTAGTGATATAATCCCTTAATGATTCATTATGACCCTGGGTTATCCTATACAGATCACTAGTTAAGCGCTCAAATTTTCGACTACAAGAAAACTGGTTATTAAATAGGTTAACTAGGTTAGCAAACGAGGTAATAGAGTAAGGGGGAAGACTTAGCAGCCATTTAAGAGCCGATCCAGTAAGAGTGGATCCAAATCCCTTGCATAGACATGCTTCCTTTAACCTTTCCGGGATGAGATTGATCTCCATCCTTTCCCTGTATTGTGCTATGTGTTCTTCAGGGTGTGTTGAACCATCATACAACTTCATGGTTGGCACGTGGAACCTCCTGGGTATCTCAGCATCACAGATTGGTGGTGCAAAACGAGATATCTTATGGCTCCCATCTGCAATCTCCAGGATAGGCTTGACCACTCCTGGGACACTCGATATCATATCCTTTAACTTTTGCAATTATCTGGCCATGGCATGGTTGATACCTGTATCCTGCATAAGGCCATGGTTAGTGGTATAAGAATTATTGAAAGTGTTACCTCCCATTGGGTTCAAATTGGGAAGAGCGGATGTGAATCCATATTGTTGAGACTCCGGAATGATCGAAGGACCAGTAGAAGCAATGGTCTGCATTGGAATAAAATCTCCCTGATGGATATCTGAACTCCCTGACTGCAAACTCCTTAAGGATCCCGGAATCTGGAAGGATCCATGAAACTGAGAGGATCCTTGAAGCTGGGAGGATCCTTGAACCTGAGAGGATCCTGGAACATAAGAGGATCCTTGAACCTAGGAGGATCCTTGAAGCTGGGAGGATCCTTGAACCTGAGAGGATCCTGGAACATAGGAGGATCCTTAAACCTGCGATGATCCTTGAAATGGCCAGAACCCTTGAATCTGCTGCGCTCCTGGGTATCCTCCTGAGCTTGCGAAGGATCCTATATGCTGAGGATGGGATCCTGCTGGTTGGAAGTATGAACCTGAAGCCTGAGTCATTACTAATGATCCGTAATGCACTCCTTTTGGTCCTCCCACATATTGAACATCTGGAACCACTGAAAGCTGAGAAGTTATAACCGGAGTATCGAAATTCAAAGATCTGGGCATCAGTGGGGAATGATCCTCTGCCGATCTCTTTTGTTTCTTTATGTCTCCAATTTCTCTAAGAATCCTTTCATTGGTCTTATCCTGCTGCAGTATATGCTCCTTCATCTGCAAAATCAGAGTAAACAAGTCACTAGTAGTAGGAGTATAAGAAGCAGAAGAAGCTGGAGGTTTTGAGAAAATGGGAGTTGGTTTCTTCCCAGCATTTTTCTGAGGTCCAGAAGGCGGTGGAGGCAAAGGTGGAATGCCCTGAGATGAATTGACCACAGACATCGCAGTAGAAGTGTTCTTTGATGATGAAGCCATGTGCTTGAATGCAATGAACCAAAATGATCACGAGAACGAGAATCTCTTAGGAATGAAGCACCAATTGCCCCACGGTGGGCGCCAAACTGTTTTGGTCAAAAATCAGACAAGGATCATGCAACCAAACTCTCTGTTACGGGGTATGATGCTTGAATTGGTAAACAACAATGAGGATCACTCAGAAATGAATTGCACAAGTGACACAAAGATTTATACGAGGAAAAAGCCCTTGATCAATGAATGATCTCCTGCATAAAAAACCTCGGGTGATGGAAACTACCGATCACCAACTCAAATTAAACAACAATTCTTTTACAACTTCGGATGATAGCGAGCTAGGTACAAGGATCACTATAGTGTATCGTGTAGAAATGTATGAAAATTGCTAAGTGTTTCGCTGTGAGCTGATGAGTGCAGTTGTACGAGTGTGTGTAGCCAAAAAAATAGCCAAGTGTTCTAAAAATAGCTCGCTATCCCCTTTAAAAATAGAAAATATCTAGCCTAACTAACTGTCCGCATTTTGTGCCTTCTCCCCACGTTCTCCATAACGTTCACAATGGTCAAGCACGTGCAGAATTGAAGGGAATATTCTCCAGGAATATCGCCATGACCAAGTCCAAGCCGGTACTCCTGCAAAACAATACCGAATTCAAAGTCAACAATCGTTAGTATAAGGATCCTTAGGATGATCCATGATCCTGATCCTGAAGCACTTCTGAGGATCACTATCTGTCACAGAAGTAAGGATCACCAAACAGGATAACACTTGAGGATCACAGGTCATTAGGAAATCCTCCCCTAACAGTATATACTTTCAAAACTGTGGTTTTACCTTTTTATATTTTTTAAGTAAAAATTACTATATTTTGCATCTAAACATTAATATTTTCAATTACATTTATTGGTCACTCAACAAAAAGAAATATAACACTTAAAATTAATAAAATAGTATACTTGGAATTACCAATAACAGTGTTTTAAAAACTGCTCCTACCAAAGGGACAAACTCAACATCTGTTTCGCTAAACTTTGCAAACCAAAACATCTGTTGAAGACAACCACTGTTAAAAGAAAAGTCTGTTACTTAAACGAAACAACCTCAGCACATGAGGCAAACAAACTCTGCTGATGAACCGAAAGGCCTGTTAACACAAAGACTGCTGAAGCAAAAGTTTGCTAAAGAGAAGCTCTGCTGATGAAGCAAAATGTATAATGAACCTAAGTTCTGTTGTGCACCAACAGATATTAGACAATTCAACAAAAGATCTATAATATAAGATCTTTAACAGATGATGATCAACAGCTCATAAGGTCTGTTGAAGCACGCTATAACAGTGCTTAGCCTTTAACAGATCTTTAACAGTGCTTAAGTGTTAACAGAAGTTAGCACGTTATAGCACGCTATAACCTCTGCTGATGAAGCAAAATGTATGATGAACCTAAGTTCTGCTATGCACCAACAGATATTACACAATTGAACAAAAGATTTATAATATAAAATGTTTAACGGATGATGATCAACAGCTCATATAGTCTGTTGAATCACCCTATAACAGTGCTTAACCTTTAACAGATCTTTAACACTGCTTAGGGGTTAACATATGTTAGCACACTATAACAGTGCTTAGCCTCTAACAGATGTTAATGTATCTCAGACACCAACAGTTTTCCGACTAAACAATTGATTAAATTTTCATTCATCAATCTTACTATAATATACAACCCTACTACTTATCCAGTCCATCAATATCACCAAACATGTATAATAAAGGTTAACCTTACTTGATATTCAACCAATAGACATTACATAACATATTCATCATTGTAGCCATTACAAACAAAACTTTTAACCACAGTTTGTTAAAACAACAGTTAACAGACATAAATAAAAACCACAGGGATTCTTCAAAAATAAGTGGTTTCTACTTATCTCTCATAACAATTATTTTTTCATAAGCATCTAATAGTTAACCTTAGTCAGCTTCTTCCGGGTTCTTCTCACATTAGTTGATAGCTCACCAACGTTGGCAACATCAGCATCTTGAGCCATCCGCTTTCCATTCGGACTTGATCCATAATCCTTTTCAACTTCAACGACTGAAGAGTCGGCCGTAACAGAGACAACATCCTTCCAACAGATCACAAAACAACTATTGATCTCATTTAATAAAATAATGAACTCTTTTTAAACATACTAAATGTTTTGGTCAAAAATCAGATGAGGATAATGCAACCAAACTCTTTGTTACGGGGTATGATGCTTGAATTGATGAATATCAATGAGGATCACTTAGAAGTAAATTGCACAAGTGACACAAAGATTTATACGAGGAAAAAGCCCTTGATCAATGAATGATCTCCGGCATAAAAAACGTCGGGTGATGGAAACTAGCGATCACCAACTTCCAATTAACCAATAAATGTTTACAACTTCGGATAATAGCGAGCTAGGTACAAGGATCACTATAGTGTAAAGTGCAGAAAATGTGTAAAATCGCTAAGTGTTTTGCTGTATGCTCAAGAGTGTTGCCGTACGAGTGTGTGTAGCCAAAATTAGCCAAGTGTTTCTAAAGCTAGCTCGCTACCCCTTTTAAAAATAGAAGTTAACTAGCCTAACATACTATCCGCAATTCGTGCCATGCTCCCACGTTCTCCACAACGTCCATTTTCAGTCAAACAGCTGCGAAATAACCATGGAATATTCCTTAGTAACGTTGCTAAGACCAAGTCCAACTTGTTACTCCTGCAAAGCAATACGAAATTCAAAGTAAACAATCGTTAGTATAAGGATCCTTAGGGTGATCCATGATCCTGATCCCGAGGCACTTCTGAGGATCACTATCTGTCACAGAAGTAAGGATCACTAATAGGATAACACATGAGGATCATAGGTCATTAAAAATCCTGCCCTAACAATTGCCCCCAAAATATAAGGAGTAATTATGTAACATATACGAGTTGTATTTTGTTGATCTTATCTGCAACTAACTAACAGATTTATAGCCGTTAATTTCGAACTAGCTGTTACCATTTTGACGTCACCGAAGTGACAACCCTGCAAGATCATGATTATAAATAGGAGATAAAGATAGGATCAGTTTGCATTTAAACTCAAGAGAACTCCCTTTATATTCTCATCCGAAGAACAAACAGGTATTCCCTCTTCATCTTCTTCCTTCTCTTACTCTGTTTTATTGCTTTTACCATCATCTTGCCGAAAATGTTGCTCTGGAACTCTCCTGCTAAGGATCACCAGAAAAACAGCCCTTTTAAAAGTCAAGGAATCATCACAGATTCCGCAAAGGAACGCTGCTGTTTCACTGATCCTCAGATCGATAGGATCCGCTATTGCTTTCCTGCGGACACCATATTTAAATCCTTCGATCCCACTGCCCTGAGCGATCACATTTCTGAAACATGAGTTGCCTTCCCTGTTACTCCGTTCACTATAGGATACACCTATCCTTTCCCGGCCTTTACCCAGTCCTTCTTCTCTCTTACTGGCATCTCTTATATCCAAGTCATGCCGATGATCTGGAGGGTTTTGTATACCCTTGAAAGGATCATTGAGCAAGAGGGGATTGACCTAGGAATGTCAGAGCTGGGCGAGATGTATGATCTCACTACCTTTGGATCCCACCGATACTTTTTCAAACGTAGACCTGGTGAAGAACACCCAATCTTTCAAGCCACCAAGAATGACACCAACTGGAAACGGCGTTTTTTATTTGTCAGAAGAGATACTATCCCCAATGGAAAGGATCTACCAAGAAAATGGGCCACCCATGGTAGGATAGAGGATCCTGAGAAGGATCACCAGACAGTCTCCTTTTGTATGAGGATCACTAACACCCTTTTGTTCTTTGTTATGCAGCTGTTACCGTCTCACACCTCAAACTGTCTCCTGCTGCCAAAGATAGGCTTGCTGCCTTTAGAAGACTCAATCCTGAAATAAGATTGTTAGGGGAGGATTTTCTAACAATTAGTGATCCTTATTTGCTATCCTGATAGTGATCCTTACTTCTGTGACAGATAGTGATCCTCAGAAGAGCTTCAGGATCAGGATCATGGATCACCCTAAGGATCCTCATACTAACGATTGGCTGTTTGTGTTTCGTATTGTTTTGCAGGAGTATTGAGCTTGACTTGGTCTTGGCAACGTTACTATGGAATATTCCACGGGTATTTCGCACACATTTGAATAGAAATGGACGTTGTGGAGAACGTGGGAGCATGGCACAAAAGTCGGACAATTAGTTAGCTTAGTTAGCTTTCATTTTTAAAGGGGTGACGAGCTAAATTTAGAACACTTAGCCATTTTTGGTTACACACACACTCTCGAGCAATTGCAGTCTCAAAGCTTTCATCAAATACTTAACAATTCTCACACTTTCACACGATTAACCATAGTGATCCTTGTACTTAGCTCGTCACTATCCGAAGTTGTAAACTTTTATTGATTTATTTGAGCTTGGTGATCGGTAGTTTCCATCACCCGAGGTTTTTTATGCCGGAGATCATTCATTGATCAAGGGCTTTTTCCTCGTATAAATCCTTGTGTCATTCGTGCAATTTACATCGAAGTGATCCTTATTATTGTTCTTCATTTCAAGCATCATTCCCTGTAACTAAGAGTTTAGTTGCATTATCCTCATTAGATTTTTGACCAAAACAGTTTGGCGCCCACCGTGGGGCACTTGGTGCTTCATTCCTAAGAAGTTTTTTGTTGGTGATCATTCCGGTTCATTGCATACGAATATATGGCTTCATCATTGAAGAATACCTCTACTGCAATGTCTGCAGTCAATTCGTCTCAGGGCATTCCACCTTTGCCTCCACCTCCTGCTGGATCTCAGAAAAATGCTGAGAAGAAACCAACTCCCATTTTCTCTAAACCTTTAACTTCTTCTGCTCCTTACACTCCCACTACTAGTGATATGTTTACTTTGATTTTGCAGATGAAGGATCATATACAGCAACAGGACAAGACCAATGATAGGATCCTCAAAGAAATCGGAGATCTCAAGAAACAAAAGAAAGCGGCAGAGGATCATTCCCCACTGGTGCCCAGATCTTTGAATTTTGACATTCCGGTGATTACTTCTCAGCCATCAGAGGTTCCAGATGTTCAATATGTGGGTGGACCAAAAGGAGTGCACTACGGTTCAGCAATAGTGACTCAGGCATCAGGTTCATATTTCCAGCCAGCAGGATCTTATCCTCAGCATATGGGATCCTTCATGAATTCAGGAGCCTACTCAGGAGCGCAGCAGGTTCAAGGATCTTCCTTTGTTCCAGGATCATCACAGGTTCAAGTATCTTCCTTTGTTCCAAGATCATCCCAGGTTCAAGGATCCTCCTTTGTTCCAGGATCATCCCAGGTTCAAGGATCCTCCTTTGTTCCAGGATCATCCTAGGTTCAAGGATCCTCCTTTGTTCTAGGATCATCCCAGGTTCAAGGATCTTCCTTTGTTCCAGGATCATCCCAGGTTCAAGGATCCTCCTTTGTTCCAGGATCATCCCAGTTTCAGGGATTCTTCCAGATGCCAGGATCCTTGAGGAGTTTGCAAACAGGAAGTTCCGATGTCCATCAAGGAGATTTTATTCCGATGCAGACCATTGCTTCTACTGGTCCTTCCATCATTCCAGAGTCCCAGCAATATGGATTCACATCCAATGTTCCTAACTTGAACCCGATGGGAGGTAACACATATAATAATTCTCTTACCACTAACCATGGATTCATGCAGGATACAGGTATCAACCATGCTATGGCCAGAGAATTGCAAAAACTGAAGGATATGATATCAAGTGTTCCAGGAGTGGTCAAACCCATCCCGGAGATTGCAGATGGAAGCCACAGGATATCTCGTTTTGCACCACCAATCTGTGATGCTGAGATACCCAAAAGATTCCATGTTCCAACTATGAAGCTGTATGATGGTTCGACGGATCCTGAGGAACACATAACACAATACAGGGAAAGGATGGAGATCAATCCAATTCCAGAAAGGTTAAAGGAAGCATGCCTATGCAAGG
Source organism: Helianthus annuus (assembly GCF_002127325.2). Taxonomy (NCBI): domain Eukaryota; kingdom Viridiplantae; phylum Streptophyta; class Magnoliopsida; order Asterales; family Asteraceae; genus Helianthus; species Helianthus annuus. Next base: position 156,405,772 of record NC_035434.2, on the reverse strand, counting down.
GATTTGGATCCACTCTTACTGGATCAGCTCTCAAATGGCTGCTAAGTCTTCCCCCTTACTCTATTACCTCATTTGCTAATCTAGTTAACTTATTCAATAATCAGTTTTCTTGTAGTAGAAAATTTGAGCGATTAACTAGTGATCTATATAGGATAACCCAGGGTCATAATGAATCATTAAGGGATTACATAACCAAATTTAGTAAAGAATCCTTATACATTCCCAACTTGGATATAGCCACGGCTGTTGAGGCCTTCAAAATGGGATTGCTTAGGGATTCATTGTTCTATGATGATCTTGTTATGACACCATGCAGGAACCTAGATGAGGTAAGAACCCAGGCACTCAGGTTCATCCGGCTAGAGGATGACAAAAGGATCCATGAGAGATTAGCAGGATCCTCAAAACAAGAAAAGCAAGGATCCTCATTCAAGAACAACAAATTCAAATCCTATAATAGATCTGATAACCAGAACGTGCATGCTGTAGATCAAGAAGATGATGATGAAGATTATCCTCCAATTTCTGAATATTGTTTTTCTGTTGATAACAATGAACTAATCCTTGCAATGCAGAATCTAGGAGACAAAGCCAGATGGCCTAGAAAAAATGACAGACCGGCTGCAACCAAAGACAAATCAAAGTGGTGTGCATACCATGAGGATTTTGGGCATTTAACAGAGGAATGCATTGCATTGAGAAAGGAAATTGGATACTTATTGAGCAAGGGGCATTTAAAAGAATTGTTGGGTAGAAAAAAATCAAGGACTCAGGATCCTGAAAGGATCCCTGACAAAGCTCCGGCCCCTCCAGCAGATGCACAAGTGATAAACTTTATTTCTGGAGGATCAGACATCTGTGGTACATCCCTCTCAGCAGCTAAAAGGCATGCAAAGGAAGCTAAAATGGATAATGGAGAAAGACCTGTTCGAACATCAAGTGTCTCTGAAGGAAAAGTCATAACCTTTGATGAGGATGTTCGTGTTGACATCCAGGATCCCCATCACGATGGTTTAGTTATTACTCTTTTTATTTCTAACCATTTTGTCCACAGGATCCTTATTGACGGAGGAAGCTCAGTGAACATTATCCAACTAGATGTTCTGAAGAAAATGGGTATCCCTGAATCAGATATCATACCAAGATCCTCCGTGCTCGTGGGATTTAGTGGCGAAACCAAGAACACCCTGGGGGACATTAAACTCCCAATTTATGTTGAAGGATTACATAATTATCAAAAATTCTGTGTTATTGACTGTTTATCTTGTTGTAATGTTATCCTTGGCAGGCCCTGGATACACGATATGAAGGCAGTCCCATCTACCTACCATCAATGTGTGAAGCTCCCTAGTCCTTGGGGAATAGTCAAGATTGATAGTGATCAGCAGGAGGCTAAGGATTGCTACACTTCATCAATGAAACCAGCCTCAAAATCAAGGGAGCAATAGCAATCAAAGTATCCTCCAAGGGATGTCTTGGAGGCAAGAGAGAAGGATGTGGTAGAAATTCTCATGGATCCTGATGATCCTGAATCCAAAATCTATATCGGATCAGGGATCCTTGGCAAAATGAAAGAAGATCTTGTATCCTTCCTCAAAAGAAGAAAGACTACTTTTGCATGGAAGCATGAGGATATGACATGTATATCTAAGGATATTATAACTCATAAACTTGGCATTGACAAGTCATTCAAACCAATCCACCAAAAAAGGAGAAAGTTTGCACCGGAAAGAAATGCTATTATTCGAAGAGGTAGAGAAATTGCTCCGGGTAGGTATGATTAGAGAGGTCAAGTATCCAAGATGGTTGGCCAATGTGGTTGTTGTTCAAAAGAAAAATGGAAAGTGGAGGGTATGTGTCGATTTTACAGATTTAAATAAGGCATGTCCCAAGGATCCTTTCCCATTACCCCACATTGACTCCATGGTGGATGCAACGGCGGGTCATGAACTGTTGACTTTTATGGATGCTTCATCTGGATTTCAACAAATTCAGATGGAACCATCTGATCAAGAGGATACGGCTTTTATGACTCCAACCGGTATATATTGTTATATTGCTATGCCGTTTGGATTAAGGAATGCAGGTGCCACATATCAAAGACTGGTGAATATGATGTTCAAGGATCAGATTGGACAAACTATGGAGGTTTATATAGATGATATGGTGGTAAAGTCCATAAAAGCTGAGGATCACCTAAGAGACTTGGAGGAAGCATTCGATATCCTTGACAGATATAACATGAAACTTAATCCTTCAAAATGTCACTTTGGTGTTAAAGCAGGTAAATTCTTAGGATATATGGTGACCAAGAGAGGCATTGAAGCTAGCCCGGAACAAATCAAAGCCTTGGTGAATATCAAAACTCCTGCCAATGCTAAGGATGTGCAAAGGCTAACAGGCAGGATAGCAGCTTTGAACAGATTTATATCCAAATCCTCGGAGAAGTGCAAAGAATTCTATGATATCCTAATAAAGAACAAGAAAATTGAGTGGACTGAGAAGCATGAGAGTGCTTTACGAGCTCTCAAAGAATACCTATCCTCAGCCCCAGCCTTGATGAAACCAGAAAAAGGAGATGTGTTATCCTTATATCTTGCAGTATCCTCAAAAGCAGTAAGTGCAGTCCTTGTTAAGGATCATGAAGGTACACAACATCCTGTCTATTATGTAAGTAAGAGTTTACTTGATGCTGAATCCAGGTATTCACACCTTGAAAAGCTTATTCTTGCATTAATTATGGCATCTACTAAGTTGAGACATTATTTTGAAACTCATGTTATTGTTGTTAAAACTAATTTTCCAATTAAGAATGTCCTCAGGAAACCCGAGATGTCTGGAAGGATGGCTAAGTGGGCAGTGAAGCTTAGTGCCTATGATATAAGATATGAGCCTAGGACAGCCATCAAATCCCAAGCATTGGCCGACTTTGTGGCTGATTTCAGTAGTGATTTACAAAAGAAAGCCGAATTAGAAGTCCAGTAGCTGGAGGAGACCAAGGACCCTTGGATACTCTATACTGATGGATCCTCAAATGTCAAAGGCACAGGGCTTGGTATACTACTAAAATCGCCATAGGGGGACATAATACCCCACTCCATAGCTTGTGAGTTCCAAACCACTAACAATGAGGCTGAATATGAAGCCTTGATTGCTGGTTTACAAATTGCTAAGCATATGGGGATCAGGTACCTTGAGGTACATGTAGATTCATTATTAATTACAAATCATTTTAATGGATCCTATACTGTTAAAGGTGAAAGGCTAACCAAATATTTAGAGATAGTCAAAGAATTGGCACTCTCTTTTGTTTCCTTTAGTTTGACACAGGTACCAAGGGAAGAAAATACAGAAGCTGATGCATTGGCTAATTTAGGATCATCTTTGAAGATCCCGGAGGATATAATCATCCCCATTATCCATATCTTGGCTCCTGCTATCGAGGATCATGTGGCTATGGAAATAGGGGAGGATTCTGCAATTATCCCTAGTGAGGATACTCAATCTTATCCAGGATCAGGATCCTGGATCTTACCAATCATGAGATACTTACAACACGGAGAGATTGCTATGGGAGAAAATCCTAGGGCTTTCAAAATAAAGGTATCTCAATTCACAATCTTAAATAATATGTTGTATAAGCGATCTCTTGCAGGACCATATTTAAGATGCATTGAGGATCCTGAAGTTCAAGAAGTTTTAAAAGACTTCCATGAAGGAGATTGTGGAAACCACACTGGGGGCAGGGCATTGTTCTCAAGGATCTTAAGGACAGGATACTACTGGCCAACTATGAAAAGAGATGCTGTGGAATATGCTAAGAAGTGTGATCCTTGTCAGAGACACCGCAATATCCTTCATCAGCCGGCTGAATTTCTACATCCTATATCCTCCTCTTGGCCATTTATGAGATGGGGGATGGATATAGTTGGTAAGCTCCCTAAGGCACCTGGTGGGAAAGTGTTCATGCTTGCTATGACTGATTACTTCTCCAAGTGGATAAAGGCTGAAGCTTTTGCCCAAGTCAGAGAAAAGGAAGTTATATCCTTCATTAAAAGAAATATTATAACTAGATTTGGTATTCCCTCTGAAATTATATGTGATAATGGTTCCCAATTTATTGGGGGCAGAACCACTAACTTTTGTGACAGCTGGGGGATTAAGATGATAACATCAACACCAGTCCACCCACAAGCTAATGGTCAAGCAGAATCATCCAACAAGATCATCATCAACAATTTGAAGAAGAAACTTGGATCCAAGAAAGGGAAATGGGCAGAAGAACTACCTTATGTGCTCTGGGCTGATAGGACAACCCCCAAGAATGCTACTGGTCAAACGCCATTCTCTTTGGTATTTGGGGCAGAGTCAGTGATCCCAACAGAAATGGTGGTTCCAACTGCTAGAACAAGTACCCGTGATCCTGAGGAAATTGATGAGAACTTGGCTCAAGACCTGGATACTATTGAAGAAATCAGGGATCTAGCTAGGATAAGGATGACTAGTTATCAACAAAGAATGGTTGGTGCTTATAACAAAAATGTCAGGATAAGGAAGTTTCAAGTTGGAGATATGGTGTTGAGGAAAGCATTCCAGAATACCACCAATCCTGCTAATGGAAAGTTGGCACCGAAATGGGAAGGCCCTTATTTGATTGAAGCTGAAGCAGGAAAGGGGGCATATAGATTGCTGACCATGGAAGGTGATTTGTTACCAAGAGCTTGGAATGCTGTCCATTTGAAGAAATATTTCATGTGAGCAGGATCCTCCTGGCAAGTATGATCCTTACATTAGGGGTATCCTTGAAGGATCCTTAATGCATCAATGATCCTTACTCTGGTAATGTCCTAATCTTGAACTATTTCCTTTACTTATTTTCTCATACAAGGATAAGGATCATGTGTCCTTTATCCTTCTCTCACAAGACTTTGAGTTTTGAAAGTTCAGGTATCCTTAGCATAATGTTGATTATCTACAGAAGCAATCCAGATCCTTGGGTTTAACCCCAGTTATTTGGGCCTGAGCCCAGTTTCGCCTGTAGCGCATGATGATCCTGGTATAGTTCAAGGCATTGGGACCAGTACTTGCTTTAGGGGCTGATAATTCCATTGTACTGGCTATACCTAGGATCCTACGTATAATGGTAGACGTACCATACATCCGTTCCTAAGGTTTCTAACGTTTTCACGTTAGCTAAGGTTTTGGCATTTTCATGTCACTAAGTTTGGATAGTCGCCAGTTAGGGCCATACTCCAGTTTACACACGATCCTTGGGCTTGTCCCCAGTTATCCTTGGGCTTGTCCCTAGTTATCCTTGGGCTTGTCCCCAGTTATCCTTGGGCTTGTCCCTAATTGCTAACTCTTATCTTATATTGGTTTAGTCCCAAGTTGTGCTCTATTTCAGGTCCTTGAAGTTAAATAACTAAGGATCCTTGATCCTTATTTCTCTCTAAGGTTTATCTTATAGTTATCCTAATTATGGTTAGGATCCTAACTTGGATCCTCAGGTATGATCCTTGTTTGTTTTTAATTCTATTCATTTTTTCTTTGAGTAACCCTTGAAGTATGACAACTGAACTTATGATCCTTAAAACTTATGCTACTTTTTGGGATTTTTCAACTATAGGATATTTGATCGTGGATCATATCCTAAATGTTTTCAATCTGACTTATTCAAAATTGCTTATTTAATAAGTGTACATAAAGATAATTGAAAATTAAAGGAACTTAAAGGACAACAACACAAGATAAGCGACAAAAGGTTAAGATTTTATTTATTAACAAAAAGACTAACCCTTAAAAGGTTGTCAAAATTACCTACCCCAAGCATATACCAGCAAAACGTGGCCCGTCCGCTGGGGTAGGTAAAGGGTGTCCATGATAATAGGTTTGAAGTTGTGCAGGAACATAAAGGCGGCAGGATCACAATGGTTTCATCCCCCAAACAGAGGATCCCTCCACCATTTGCAATCCTGCCTATTGTCTGAAGGATCCTTGATCCTTAAACCTAAAGCTATTGTTTAAGAGTACAGACCATCATTGTTCAACAAAACAACCACTAAACAAAAAAAATTGGGCTCCGGCTATGTCTTGAAGTTTCCTTCATCGCCCAATCCTGCAGCTTAGACCTTCGCTGCATCATCACCACCAGCTCCACTTGCCTCACCACCCTGATCCTTGCCACTGCCTCCAGCCTCAAGTGTCAGGATCTCCTCAGCCTCTTCATCGTCCTCCAGTTCAGCTAGCCTCAAGTGTCAGGATCTCCTCAGCCTCTTCATCGTCCTCCAGTTCAGCTAGCCTTGCCTTCCAGCCCTCCACATCCCAGGTGCTCTTATCAAAAGCAGGATCCTAAGCTTCCATGGCCATTTGCAGCTGGGTCTTGTACATTGCTATGGCGGCGGAGACCTTGGCATCCTGGGTGATCTCGTGCCTCTCATAGTCAAAGTTGATCAGCATCTTGGCAGCTTCATTTTTGGTGCTTTGGAGATCCTTCTGAAGATCAGCTATCTTGAGGTCCTTCAGCACGGCAACCTGTTGAAGATCAGCAATCTTGCTATCCTGATCCTCAACGTGGCCAACATAGGTCTCGATCTCAGCAAATTTCTGCAAGGAAGACAAGGGATAATGTCAGAACCAAATGATCCTCAAACAAGCAGGATGTACAAGCAGGGACAGTGATCCTTACCTCATTGAAGTAGTCAAGGAACTGTTGGCGGATCAAGGGGAGGCCTTGCAGATCCTCAGCTTCGGAAGCCTTTCTCTTCTTGCCTCCCTTCCCTCTGAGGGGTGCCTTGGGATTGAAGCAGTTGGGCTAGCAGGAGTCTTCTTCCTTGAGGATTTGACATTGGTGAGATCGGTGATGCTGAACTTTGAAGCAGACTTGGTGGATTTTCCAGCAGCTACACAACCAAAACAAGATAAGTATCTTAATTTTACTTGAATTTCATTATTTAATTGAATCTTTAAACAAGGATACTTACTTGACATCATGACAGAACCAGAGGATACTTCCTGAGAATCTTGGGTGGTAGTCTTGAAAGTTCTTGTTTCAGGATCAAGTCTCTTGAAGGCCAAGAGTCTCTCTTTAGCAGCAGGAGTCAATCTGAGGTGTGAAACGGAGATAGCTGCACAACAAGAAAGCAAAAGAATGTCAGTGATCCTTATTTTGAAGGATAAGTTCTATGGTGATCCTCCTCAGGATCCTCCATCCTACCATGGGTAGCCCATTTCTTGGGTAAATCCTTCCCATCAGGGATGGTATCTCTTCTCACAAAAAAGAAGTGCCGCTTCCAGTTGGTATCGTTTTTGGTAGCCTTGAAGATTGGGTGCTCCTCCCTAGGTTTTCGTTTGAACAGATAGCGATGGGAACCGAAGGTGGTAAGTTCATACAGTTCTCCCAACTCAGCCATGCCTAAATCTATCCCCTCCTGTCCGATGATCCTTTCAAGGGTATACAAAACCCTCCAGATCATCGGCATGGCTTGGATGTAAGATATGCCGGTCAGGGAAAAGAAGGATTGGGTGAAAGCTGGAAAGGGATATGTGTAACCTATGGCAAACGGGGTCACAGGGAAGGCAACCCATGAATCAGAAGTGTGATCGCTCAGGGCAGTAGGATCATAGGGTTTGAACACGGTGTTTGCGGGAAAACAATACCGGACCCTGTCAATTTGAGGATCGGTGAAAATGCAGCGTTCTTTAGCGGAATCTGTGACGATCCCTTGACTCTTGAAGGGGCTTTCTTTCCGGTGATCCTTAGCAGGGGAGTTCCGGAGCAACATTTTGAACAGAATAATTGAAAAGAGAAGAAAAACAGATCAAGCAAAGAGAGAAGATGAAGAGGAGAATACCTGTTTGATCTTCTGAATGCGGTTATAAAGGGAGTAGCTTTGGAATTTAAATGCAAACGATCATATCTATATCCCTTTTTATAATCATGATTTTTGCAGGGGTGTCACTTCCGTGACGTCATAATGCAACGGATAGTTCGATATTAACGGCTATAAATCCGTTGAGTTTGTTGTAGATAAGATCAAGAAAACATAACTCGTTAATTTTACATTTTACTCCTTATATTTTGGGGGCAATTGTTAGGGGAGGATTTTCTAACAATTGGTGATCCTTATTTGCTATCCTGATAGTGATCCTTACTTCTGTGACAGATAGTGATCCTCAGAAGAGCTTCAGGATCAGGATCATGGATCACCCTAAGGATCCTCATACTAACGATTGGCTGTTTGTGTTTCGTATTGTTTTGCAGGAGTATTGAGCTTGACTTGGTCTTGGCAACGTTACTGTTAGGGCAGGATTTTAATGACCTATGATCCTTACGTGATATCCTAACAAGTGATCCTTGTTTCTTTGGCAGATAGTGATCCTCAGAAGAGCTTCAGCATGGATCATCCTAAGGATCCTCATACTAACAATTGTTCTCTTTGAATTTAATGTTGTTTTGCAGGAATTACGAGTTGGACCTGGTCTTAGCAACGTTATCAAGGAATCTGTCACGCTAATTTCGCACATGCATAACCAAAAATAGACGTTGTGGAGAATATGGAAACTTAGCACAAATTACGGGCATTTAGTTAGGCTAAATTTACTTCTATTTCTAAAGGGGTAACGAGCTAGTAGTTAGGTGACTTGCCTAAAATACGACCACACACACACTTATATAAAGGGCACTCTTCAGCATTTGGAGGACACAACACATTTCTCACACGCTCTAGCATACGATACTATTGTGATCCTTGTACCTAGCTCGTTACCATCCAAAGTTGTAAACATTGTTTGTTATATTGAAGTTTTGTGATCGGTAGTTTCCATCACCCGAGGTTTTTTATGCCGGAGATCATTCATTGATCAAGGGCTTTTTCCTCGTATAAATCCTTGTGTCACTTGTGCAATTTTCATTTAAGTGATCCTTATCTTTGTTCATCATACCAAGCATCATTCCCCGTTTACAAAGAGTTTGGTTGCATTATCCTTGTGTGATTTTTAACCAAAACAGTTTGGCGCCCACCGTGGGGCCATTGGTGCTTCATTCATAAGAAAGTTTTTCTGTTAGTGATCATTCCGGAGCGTTGCATGGCTTCATCGTTGAAGAATACCTCCACAACGATGTCTACAGTCAACTCATCTCAGGGCACTCCACATTTGCCGCCACCACCAGCTGGATCTCAGAAAAATGCTGAGAAAAGACCAACTCCTATTTTCTCTAAACCTTCATCTTCTTCTGCTCTAACTTCTTCTGCTCCTAGTACTAGTGATATATTTACTTTGATTTTGCAGATGAGGGATCGTATGCAGCAGCAGGATGAAACTAATGACAGGATCCTCAAGGAAATCGGAGATCTCAAAAGGCAAAAGAAAACGGCAGAGGATCATTCCCCACTGATGCCTAAATCTTTGAATTTTGATACTCCGATGATTACTTCTCAGCCATCAGAGGTCCCAGACATTCAACATGTGGGTGGACCAAAAGGAGTGCACCTCGGCTCAGCAAAAGTGACTCAGGCATCAGGCTCATATTTCCAGCCGGCAGGATCCTATCCTCAGCATATGGGATCCTTCGTGAATTCAGGAGCCTACTCGGGAGCGCAGCAATTTCAAGGATCCTCCTTTATTCCAGGATCATCCTAGGTTCAAGGATCCTCCTTTGTTCCAGGATTATCCTAGGGTCAAGGATCCTCTCTCGTTCCAGGATCATCCCAGTTTCAAGGATCCCTCCAGATGCCAGGATCCTCGAAGAGTTTGCAGACAGGAAGTTCAGATGTCCATCAAGGAGATTTTATTCCGATGCAGACCATTGCTTCCACTGGTCCCTCCATTATCCCAGAATCCCAGCAATACGGATTCATATCCAATGTTCCTAACTTGAACCCGATGGGAGGTAACACTTTTAATAATTCTCTTACCACTAACCATGGATTCATGCAGGATACAGGTATCAACCATGCTATGGCCAGAGAACTGCAGAAACTGAAGGATATGATTTCAAGTGTTCCAGGGGTAGTCAAACCTATCCCGGAGATTGCAGATGGAAGCCATAAGGTATCTCGTTTTGCACCACCAATTTGCGATGCTGAGATACCCAAAAGATTCCATATTCCTACTATGAAGCTGTATGATGGTACAACGGATCCTGAGGAACACATAGCACAATACAGGGAGAGGATGGAGATCAATCCAATTCCGGAAAGGTTAAAGGAAGCATGCCTATGCAAGGGATTTGGATCCACTCTTACTGGATCAGCTCTTAAATGGCTGCTAAGTCTTCCCCCTTACTCTATTACTTCGTTTGCTAATTTAGTTAACTTATTCAATAATCAATTTTCTTGTAGCAGAAAATTTGAACGATTGACTAGTGATTTATATAGGATAACTCAGGGTCATAATGAATCATTAAGGGATTATATAACCAAATTTAGTAAAGAATCTTTGGACATTCCCAACTTGGATGTGGCCACAGTTGTTGAGGCTTTCAAAATGGGATTGCTTAGGGATTCATTGTTCTATGATGATCTTGTTATGACACCATGCAGGAACCTAGACGAAGTAAGGACTCGGGCACTCAGATTCATCCGGCTAGAGGATGACAAGAGGATCCAGGAGAGACAAGTAGGATCCTCAAAACAAGAAAAGCAAGGATCCTCTTTCAAAAGCAACAAATTCAAATCCTACAATAGAACTGACAACCAGAACGTGCATGCTGTTGACCAAGAAGAGGATGATGAGGATTATCCTCCGATTTCTGAATACTGTTTTTCCATTGATAACCATGAACTAATCCTTGCAATGCAGAATCTAGGAGAAAAAGCCAGATGGCCCAGAAAAATGACAAACCAGCCGCAGCTAAAGACAAATCAAAATGGTGTGCATACTGTTAGGGCTGGATTTTTATAACTTATGATCCTTACATGTGATCCTAACCAGTGATCCTTGTTTCTTTGGCAGATAGTGATCCTCAGAAGAGTTCCAGGATCAGGATCACGGACCATTATAGGGATCCTCATACTAACGATTGTTCTCTTTGGATTTAATGTTGTCTTGCAGGAATTTGGAGTAGGATCCGCTCTTAGCAACGTAAACAAGGAACCTGTCACGCTACTTTGGCATATGCATAATCAAAGATGGACGTTGTGAACAATATGGAAACTCAGCACAATTTAAGGGCGATAATTTAGGCTAAATTTACTTCTATTCTTGAAGGGGTAACGAGCTAATAGTTAGGTTATTTACCTAAAATACGACCACACACACTTGTATAAGTAGCACTCTTCCACATTCGGAAGACACAACACATTTCTCACACGCTTTAGCATACGATACTATAGTGATCCTTGTACCTAGCTCGTTACCATCCGAAGTTGTAAAAATATTGTTTGTTATATTGAAGCTTGGTGATCTATAGTTGCCATCACCCGAGGTTTTTTATGCCAGAGATCATTCATTGATCAAGGGCTTTTTCCTCGTATAAATCCTTGTGTCACTTGCATATTTTACATTAAAGTGATCCTTTACTTTATTCATCAAACCAAGCATCATTCCCTGTTTACATAGAGTTTGGTTGCATTATCCTTGTGTGATTTTTGACCAAAACAGTTTGGCGCCCACCGTGGGGCAATTGGTGCTTCATTCATAAAAAAAAATTTCTGTTGGTGATCTTTCCGGAAGTGTAGCATGGCTTCATCATTGAAGAATACTTCCACAGCGATGTCTGCAGTCAATTCATCTAATGGCATTCCACCTTTGCCTCCACCACCAACCGGATCACAGAAAATTGCTGAGAAGAGACCAACTCCTATCTTCTCTAAACCTTCATCTTCTTCTGCTCTAACTTCTTCTGCTCCCAGTACTAGTGATATATTTACTTTGATTTTGCAGATGAGGGATCGTATGCAGCAGCAGGATGAAACTAATGACAGGATCCTCAGAGAAATCGGAGATCTCAAAAGGCAAAAGAAAACGGCAGAGGATCATTCCCCACGATGCCCAAATCTTTGAATTTTGATACTCCAATGATTACTTCTCAGCCATCAGAGGTCCCAGACATTCAACATATGGGTGGATCAAGAGGAGTGCATTTCGGCCCAGCAGCAATTACTCAGGCATCAGGATCATATTTCCAACCGGCAGGATCCTACACCCAGCATATGGGATCCTTCATGAGCTTAAGATCCTCCTTCATTCCAGGATCATCCCAGGTTCAAGGATCCTCCTTTGTTCTAGGATCATCCCAGGTTCAAGGATCCTCCTTTGTTCCAGGATCATCCCAGGTTCAAGGATCCTCCTTCGTTCCAGGATCATCCCAGGTTCAAGGATCCCTTCAGATACCAGGATCCTTGAAGAATTTGCAAACAGGAAGTCTAGATGTCCATCAAGGAGATTTTATTCCGATGCAGACCATTGCTTCCACTGGTCCATCCATCATCCCAGAATCCCAGCAATATGGATTCACATCCAATGTTCCTAACTTGAACCCGATGGGAGGTAACACTTTTAATAATTCTCTTACCACTAACCATGGATTCATGCAGGATACAGGTATCAATCATGCTATGGCCAGAGAACTACAAAAACTGAAGGATATGATATCAAGTGTTCCAGGGGTAGTCAAACCTATCCCGGAGATTGCAGATGGAAGCCATAAGGTATCTCGTTTTGCACCACCAATTTGTGATGCTGAGATACCCAAAAGATTCCATATCCCTACTATGAAGCTGTATGATGGTACAACGGATCCTGAGGAACACATAGCACAATACAGGGAGAGGATGGAGATCAATCCAATTCCAGAAAAGTTAAAGGAAGCATGCCTATGCAAAGGATTTGGATCCACTCTTACTGGATCAGCTCTTAAATGGCTGCTAAGTCTTCCCCCTTACTCTATTACCTCATTTGCTAATCTAGTTAATTTATTCAATAATCAATTCTCTTGTAGTAGAAAATTTGAAAGATTGACTAGTGATTTATATAGGGTAACTCAGGGTCATAATGAATCATTAAGGGATTATATAACCAAATTTAGTAAAGAATCCTTGGATATTCCCAACTTGGATATGGCCACAGCTGTTGAGGCCTTCAAAATGGGATTGCTTAGGGATTCATTGTTCTATGATGATCTTGTTATGACACCATGCAGGAACCTAGATGAAGTAAGAACTCGTGCACTCAGGTTCATCCGGCTAGAGGATGACAAAAGGATCCAGGAAAGACAAGTAGGATCCTCAAAACAAGAAAAGCAAGGATCCTCTTTCAAAAGCATCAGATTCAAATCCTACAATAGAAATGACAACCAGAACGTGCATGATGAGGATTATCCTCCAATTTCTGAATACTGTTTTTCCGTTGATAACCATGAACTAATCCTTGCAATGCAGAATCTAGGAGAAAAAGCCAGATGGCCTAGAAAGAATGACAAACCAGCCGGAACTAAAGACATATCGAAGTGGTGTGCATACCACGAGGATTTTGGGCATTTAACCGAAGAATGCATCGCGTTAAGAAAGGAAATTGGATATCTGCTAAGCAAGGGGCATCTAAAAGAGTTGTTGGGAAGAAAAAAGCAAAGGACTCAGGATCCTGAAAGGATCCCTGAGAAAGCTCCAGCTCCTCCAGTAGATGCACAAGTGATCAACTTTATATCTGGAGGATCAGACATCTGTGGTACATCCTTCTCAGCAGCTAAAAGGCATGCAAAGGAAGCTAAAATGGATAACGGAGAAAGACCTATTCGAACATCGAGTGTCTCGGAAGGAAAAATCATAACCTTTGATGAGGATGATAGAATTAACATCCAGGATCCTCATCATGATAGTTTAGTTATTACTCTCTTTATTTCTAACCACTTTGTCCGCAGGATCCTTATTGACGGAGGAAGTTCAGTAAACATTATCCAGCTTGATGTTCTGAAGAAGATGGGTATTCCTGAATCCGACATCACTCCAAGATCCTCCGTACTCGTGGGATTCAGTGGGGAAACTAAGAAAACCCTGGGGGACATCAAACTCCCAATTTATGTGGAAGGATTACATAATTATCAAAAATTTTGTGTTATAGACTGTTTGTCTTGTTGTAATGTTATCCTTGGAAGGCCCTGGATACATGATATGAAGGCAGTCCCATCCACCTACCATCAATGTGTGAAGCTCCCTAGCCATGGGGAATAATCAAGATCGATAGTGATCAACAAGAGGCTAAGGATTGTTACACCTCATCAATGAAACCAGCCTCGAAACCAAGGGAGCAATAGCAATTAAAGTATCCTCCAAGGGGTGTCTTGGAGGCAAGAGAGCAGGATGTGGACGAAATCCTCTTGGATCCCGATGATCCTGAATAAGATTGATGCAAACCTGGCTCAAGACTTGGATACTATTGAAGAAATCAGGGATCTGGCTAGGATAAGGATGGCTAGCTACCAACAAAGAATGGCTGGTGCTTACAACAAAAATGTCAGGATAAGGAAATTCCAAGTTGGGGATATGGTATTGAGAAAAGCATTCCAAAATACCATCAATCCTGCTGATGGGAAATTGGCACCAAAGTGGGAAGGCCCTTACTTGATTGAAGCCGAAGCAGGAAAGGGGGCGTATAGATTGCTAACCATGGAAGGAAGTTTGTTACCAAGAGCCTGGAATGCTGTTCACTTAAAGAAATATTTCATGTGAAGCAGGATCCTTCTGGCATGAGTGATCCTTACATTGGAAGTATCCTTTAAGGATCCCTGAAGCATCAATGATCCTTACTCTGGTAATGTCCTAAGCTCGAACTCTTATTTACATATCTTCTTATTTAAGGATGAGGATCATGTATCCTTCATCCTTCTCTCACGAGATGTTGAGTTCTGATAAGTCCAGGTATCCTTAGCATAATGTCAACAATCTTCAGAAGCAACTCAGATCCTTGGGCTTGTCCCCAGTTATCCTTGGGCTTGTCCCCAGTTTTCGCCTGTAGCGCACGATGATCCTGGTATAGTTCACGTCTTTGGGACCAGTACTCGCTTTAGGGGCTGATAACCTCATCGTACTGGCTATACCCAGGATCCTACGTATAATGGTAGACGTACCATACATCCGTTCCTAAGGTTTCTAATGTTTTCACGTTAGCTAAGGTTTTGGCATTTTCATGTCACTAAGTTTGGATAGTCGCCAGTAAGGGCCATACTCCAGTTGACATACGATCCTTGGGCTTGTCCCCAGTTATCCTTCGGGCTTGTCCCCAGTTATCCTTTGGGCTTGTCCCCAGTGATCCTTTGGGCTTGTCCCCAGTTATCCTTTGGGCATGTCCCCAGTTACTAACTTATCTTTTATATTGGCCTAGTCCCAAGTTATATTCCATTTTTTCAGGTTTTTGAAGATAAACAATTAAGGATCCTTAATCCTTATTATCCATTAAAGTTTTACTTATGGTTATCCTGATTAAAGGTTAGGATCCTAACTTGGATCCTCAGGTATGATCCTTAACTATTTTTAATTTCATTCATTATTTGAATAACCCTTAGACTTTGACAACTGAACCTATGATCCTTAAAATAAACTACTTTGAAAATTTTCGATTATAGGATATTTGATTCAGGATCATATCCTAAATTTCTTAAACATAGTTTGCTTAACTTTCCTTACTCAAACAAACATGTATCAAAACAATTGGAAATTAAAAGGATAACAATACGAGATAAGCCAAAAAGATTAGAGTTATTTTATTACAAAAGGTATAAAACCCTTCAAAGTTGTCAAAATTGCCAACCCACGTTTCTACCAGCAAAACGTGGCCCGTCCACATGGGTTGGCAAAGGGTGTCCATTGTTTTTGCGGTCATAGCATGCAGGAAATTAAAAGGCGGCAGGATCACAACGGCTTCATCCCCCAAACAGAGGATCCCTCCACCATTTGCAATCCTACCTATTGTCTGAAGGATCCTGGATCCTTAATCCTAAAACTATTGTTCAGAGTCACAGACCATAATTGTTTCTAAAAAACATCAACAACCACAAAAAAAATTGGGCTCCGGCTATGTCTAGAAGTTTCCTTCATCGCCCAATCCTGCAGCTCAATCCTTCGCTGCACCATCACCACCGGCTCCACTCGCCTCCCCAGCATGATCCTTGCCAGCACCTTCAAGCATCGGGATCTCCTCAGCTTCCTCATCATCCTCCAACTCTGCCAGCCTCGCCTTCCAGCCCTCCACGTCCCATGTGCTTTTGTCGAAGGCAGGATCCTGAGCTTCCGCAGCCATCTGCAGCTGGATCTTATACATGGCTATCGCAGCAGAGACCTTGGCATCCTGGGTGATATCATGCTTCTCATAATCAAAGTTGATCAGCATTTTGGCAGCTTCATCCTTGGTAGCTCGGAGCTCCTTCTCAAGATCAGCAATCTTGAGATCCTTCAGCACACCCATCTGTTGGAGGTCAGCAATTTGGCGGTCTTGATCCTCAACGTGGCCAACATAAGTCTCTATTTCAGCAAATTTCTGCAAGGAAAACAAGGCATAACGTCAGAAACAAGTGATCCTCAAAACTGTCAGGATAACAAACAGGGGCAGTGATCCTTACCTCGTTGAAGTAGTCCAGAAACTGTTGGCGGAGCAGGGGCAGACCTTGTAAATCCTCAGAGGCCTTTCTCTTCTTTCCTTTACCCCTAATAGGTGCTTTAGGGGCTGAAGCACTTGGGCTAGCAGGATTCTTCTTCCTTGAGGATTTCACGTTGGTCAGATCATCGATGCCAAACTTTGAGGCAGACTTAGAAGATTTTCCAGCACCTACACAACCAAAATAAGATAAGTATTCTAATTAAGTTTGAAATCCTACACAGAATTACTTTATGAATATGAATACTTACTTGACATTGTGGCAGAGGCAGAAGATACTTCTTGAGAATCCTGGGTGGCAACTTGGAAAGTTCTTGTCTCCGGGTCAAGCTTCTTAAAGGCCAAAAGTCTCTCTTTTGCAGCAGGTGTTAACTTCAGATGAGAGATGGAGATAGCTGCACAACAAACAAGAAAATATCAGTGATCCTCATCCTAAGTGTTGGGGCTGGATTTTTTATTATAGGTGATCCTTATACGTGATCCTAACCAGTGATCCTTGTTTCTTTGGCAGACAGTGATCCTCAGCAGGACTTCAGGATCAGGATCATGGGACATTATAGTGATCCTCATACTAACGGCCACTTCCGCTCAATACAATATTGTTTTGCAGGAACATCTAGCAGGATACGCTCTAGGCATCATGATCAAGGGACGCGTCTTCACAATTATGGCAAGAGCTTAATTGAAGATAGACGTTGCACAGGATATGGAAACTTGGCTTGATTTATGGGCGGCTATTTAGGCTAGATTGTATCTCATTTCTAAAGGGGTAATGAGCTGAATATTAGTTTAGCTACCTAAAATAGGTCACCTACACACGTATAAATACCACTCTTCCTCATTCAGAAGAACATATACGACATACAACGCAACTCTCACACACTTAGACACTCGAAACAATAGTGATCCTTGTACTCAGCTCATTATCATCCGAAGTTGTAATCATTTTGTTCTTATATTGAAGTTTGGTGATCGGTAGTTGCCATCACCCGAGGTTTTTTATGCCGGAGATCATATATTGATCAAGGGCTTTTTCCTCGTATAAATCGTTGTGTCTTTGCATCTTTATCACAGAAGTGATCCTTTACTTTCATAATTAACCAAGCATCATACCCCGTTTACATAAAGTTTGGTTACATTATCCTTGTGTGATTTTTGACCAAAACAGTTTGGCGCCCACCGTGGGGCAATTGGTGCTTCATTCATAAGAAAATCTTTTGTTCGAAATCATTTCAAAGAGTTACATGGCTTCATCATTGAAGAACACGTCCACGGCGATGTCTGCAGTCACCTCATCACAGACTACTTTGCCTCCTCCACCGGCAGGATCTCAGAAAAATACTGAGAAGAGATCAACTCCCACTTTCTCTAAACCTCTATCTTCTTCTGCTATGAATTCTTCTATTCCCAGTACTAGTGATGTATTTGCTTTAATTTTGCAGATGAAGGATCGTATGCAGCGGCAGGATGAGACTAATGACAGGATCCTCAGGGAAATTGGAGACCTCAAAAGACAAAAGAAAGCGGCAGAGGATCATTCCCCACTGATGCCCAAATCCTTGAGCTTCGATACTCCAATGATCACTTCCCAGCCATCAGGGATCCCGGACGTGCAAATCATAGGGGAGTCAAGAGGATCACATCTCAAGTCGGCAGCAATGACTCAGACATCAGGCTCACATTTTCAGCCAGTAGGATCCTATCCTCAGTACATGGGATCCTTCATGAATTCAGGAGCCTATCCGGGGGCACAGCAGTTTCAAGGATCCTACCTTGTTCCAGGATCGTTCCAGGGCCAAGGATCCTCCTTTGTTCCAGGATCATCCCAGGTTCAAGGATCCTCCTTCGTTCCAGGATCATCCCAGACACCAGGATCCTTCTAGATACCAGGATCCCTAAAAAGTTTGCAAACAGGAAGTCTAGATGTCCATCAAGGGGACTTCATTCCAATGCAGACCATCGCTACCACTGGTCCCTCCGTTGTTCCAGAATCCCAGCAATATGGGTTCCCTAACTTGAACCCAATGGGAGGTAACACTTTAAATAATTATCCTACCACTAACCATGGATTCATGCAGGATACAGGTACCAATCATGCTATGGCCAGGGAGTTGCAGAAGCTAAAAGAGATGATCTCAAGTGTTCCAGGGGTAGTCAAGCCTATCCCAGAGATTGCAGATGGGAGCCACAAAGTATCTCGCTTTGCACCACCAATTTGTGATGCAGAGGTACCCAAAAGGTTCCATATCCCTACCATGAAGCTGTATGATGGCACAACGGATCCAGAGGAGCATATAGCACAATACAGGGAGAGGATGGAGATCAATCCTATCCCAGAAAAGTTGAAGGAAGCATGCCTATGTAAAGGATTTGGATCCACTCTTACGGGATCAGCTCTTAAATGGCTGCTAAGTCTTCCCCCTTATTCTATTACTTCATTTGCTAATTTAGTTAATTTATTCAATAACCAATTCTCTTGTAGCAGAAAATTTGAAAAATTAACTAGTGATTTGTACAGGATAACTCAAAATCATAATGAATCATTAAGGGATTATATAACCAAATTTAGTAAAGAATCCTTAGACATTCCCAACTTGGATATGGCTACGGCTGTTGAAGCCTTCAAAATGGGACTGCTTAAGGATTCATTATTCTATGATGATCTTGTTATGACACCATGCAGGAATCTAGATGAAGTAAGAACTCGAGCACTCAGGTTCATCCGGCTAGAGGATGACAAGAGGATCCAGGAGAGACAAGTAGGATCCTCAAAACAGGAGAAGCAAGGATCCTCCTTCAAGAACAACAAATTCAAATCCTACCATAGAAATGAGAACAAGAATGTGCATGCTGTTGACCAAGAAGAGGATGATGAAGAATATCCTCCAATCTCAGAATATTGTTTTTCCGTTGATAATCATGAACTAATCCTTGCAATGCAGAATCTAGGTGAAAAAGCTAGGTGGCCCAGGAAGAATGATAAACCATCCGGAACTAAAGACAAGTCAAAATGGTGTGCATACCATGAGGATTTCGGGCATCTAACTGAAGATTGCATAGCCTTAAGAAAAGAAATTGGATACCTGCTAAGCAAGGGGCATCTAAAAGAATTGCTGGGGAGAAAAAAGCAAAGGACTCAGGATCCTGAAAGGATCCCCGAAAAAGCTCCAGCACCTCCGGCAAATGCACAAGTGATCAACTTTATATCCGGAGGATCAGACATCTGTGGTACATCCTTCTCGGCGGCCAAAAGACATGCAAAAGAATCAAAAATGGATAATGGTGAAAGGCCTATTAGAACATCAAGTGTCTCAGAAGGGAAGATGATAACATTTGATGAGGATGATCGCATTAACATTCAGGATCCTCACCATGATAGTTTAGTCATCACTCTCTTTATCTCTAACCATTTTGTCCGCAGGATCCTTATTGATGGAGGGAGCTCAGTGAACATTATCCAGCTTGATGTTCTGAAGAAAATGGGTATCCCAGAATCAGACATCACACCGAGATCATCCGTGCTTGTAGGATTCAGTGGAGAAACGAAGAAAACTCTGGGGGACATCAAACTCCCAATCTACGTGGAAGGATTACATAATTATCAGAAATTTTGTGTTATTGACTGTTTATCCTGTTGCAACGTTATCCTTGGCAGGCCCTGGATACATGATATGAAAGCAGTCCCATCCACCTACCATCAATGTGTGAAGCTCCCTAGCCCATGGGGGATAATCAAGATCGACAGTGATCAGCAGGAGGCTAAGGATTGTTATACCTCATCTATGAAGCCAACCTCGAAGCCAAGGGAGCAATAGCAATTACAGTATCCTCCAAGGAATGTCTTGGAGGCAAGGGAACAAGATGTGGATGAAATCCTCTTGGATCCTAGTGATCCTGAATCAAAAATCTATATTGGATCAGGGATCCTTGGCAAGATGAAAGAAGACTTATTATCCTTCCTCAAAAGAAGAAAATCTACCTTTGCTTGGAAACATGAAGATATGACAGGTATATCTAAGGATATTATTACTCACAAACTTGGCATTGACAGGTCTATCAAACCAATCCATCAAAAAAGGAGGAAGTTTGCACCAGAAAGGAATACCATTATCCAAGAAGAAGTAGAGAGATTACTTCGAGCAGGTATGATCAGAGAGGTAAAATATCCAAAATGGTTAGCCAATGTGGTCGTTGTCCAAAAGAAAAATGGAAAGTGGAGGGTATGTGTCGATTTCACTGATCTGAATAAGGCATGTCCCAAGGATCCTTTCCCATTACCCCACATTGACTCCATGGTGGATGCAACAGCGGGGCATGAACTGTTGACCTTTATGGATGCATCATCTGGATTCCAACAAATTCAGATGGAACCATCTGACCAAGAGGATACAGCCTTCATGACCCCAACAGGTTTGTATTGTTATATTGCCATGCCTTTTGGACTAAGAAATGCAGGTGCAACATATCAAAGGCTGGTGAATATGATGTTCAAAGATCAAATTGGAAAAACTATGGAGGTGTACATAGATGACATGGTGGTCAAGTCAAATAAAGCTGAGGATCACCTAAGGGATTTGGAAGAAGCATTCGATATCCTTGATAGTTACAACATGAAACTTAATCCTTCGAAATGCCATTTTGGTGTTAAGGCAGGAAAGTTCTTAGGATACATGGTAACCCAGAGGGGCATTGAAGCAAGTCCGGAACAAATCAAAGCATTAATAAATATCAAATCTCCTGCCAATGCCAAGGATGTTCAAAGACTGACAGGCAGGATAGCAGCTTTGAACAGGTTCATATCGAAATCCTCAGAAAAATGCAAAGAATTCTACGATATCCTAAGGAAGAATAAGAAGTTTGAATGGACTGAGAAGCATGAGAACGCTTTACAAGCCCTTAAAGAATATATGTCCTCAGCACCAGCATTAGCAAAACCGGAAAAAGGAGATGTGTTATACTTATACCTGGCGGTATCCTCAACCGCTGTAAGTGCTGTCCTTGTCAAGGATCATGAAGGTACACAATATCCTATCTACTATGTAAGTAAAAGTCTACTTGATGCCGAATCCAGGTACTCACACCTCGAAAAACTTATTCTTGCATTAATCATGGCATCCACTAAGTTAAGGCATTATTTTGAAACCCATACTATTGTTGTTAAAACTAATTTTCCAATTAAGAATGTCCTCAGGAAACCGGAGATGTCAGGGAGAATGGCTAAGTGGGCAGTGAAGCTTAGTGCCCATGATATAAGATATGAACCAAGAACAGCCATTAAATCACAAGCCTTAGCCGACTTTGTGGCTGATTTCAGTAGTGATCTACAAAAAGAAGCAGAATTGGAGGTCCAGCAGCTGGATGAAACCAAGGATCCTTGGATATTACACACTGACGGATCCTCAAATGTCAAGGGCACAGGGCTTGGGATCCTACTAAAATCGCCACAGGGGGACATAATACCCCACTCCATAGCCTGTGAGTTCCAAGCAACTAACAATGAGGCTGAGTATGAAGCCTTGATTGCTGGCTTGCAAATTGCTAAGGATATGGGGGTAAAATATCTTAAAGTATATGTAGACTCATTATTGATCACCAATCACTTTAACGGATCCTATGCTGTTAAAGGTGAAAAACTAACCAAATATTTAGAGATAGTCAAAGAATTGGCACTCTCTTTTGTTTCTTTCAGCTTAACACAGGTACCAAGGGAGGATAACATGGAAGCTGATGCATTGGCCAACTTAGGATCATCCTTGAAAATTCCAGAAGACATAAGTATCCCTATCATCCATATCCTGGCTCCTGCTATTGAAAATCAAGTGGCCATGGAAATAGAAGAGGATACTGCAATAATCCCTAGTGAAGAAGCTCAATCTTATTCAGGATCATGGGTCTCACCAATCATGAAATACTTGCAAAACGGAGAGATTCCAATGGGAGAAAATCCTAGAGCTTTCCGGATCAAGGTATCTCAATTTACAATCTTAAATAATGTGCTATATAAACGATCCCTTGCAGGACCATACTTAAGATGTATTGAGGATCCTGAAATTGAAGAAGTGTTGAGAGACTTCCATGAAGGAGATTGTGGAAACCACACTGGGGGCAGGGCATTATTCTCAAGGATCCTTAGAACAGGATACTACTGGCCAACCATGAAAAGGGATGCTGTAGAATATGCTAGGAAATGTGATCCTTGTCAAAGACATAGCAATATCCTTCACCAACCACCTGAACTGCTACACCCTATACCATCCTCTTGGCCATTCATGAGATGGGGAATGGGTATAGTGGGCAAGCTTCCTAAAGCACCTGGTGGAAAAGTATTTATGCTTGCCATGACTGACTACTTCTCTAAGTGGATAGAAGCTGAAGCCTTTGCTCAAGTCAGAGAAAAAGAAGTTATATCCTTTATCAAAAGAAACATTATAACTAGATTTGGCATTCCCTCTGAAATTGTATGTGATAATGGTTCCCAATTCATTGGAAGCAGAACTACTAACTTTTGCGACAGTTGGGGAATCAAGATGATCACATCAACACCAGTTCACCCACAAGCCAATGGTCAAGCAGAATCATCCAACAAGATCGTCATCAACAATCTGAAGAAGAAGCTAGGATCCAAGAAGGGGAAATGGGCAGAGGAGTTACCTTATGTGCTATGGGCTGATAGGACAACTCCCAAGAATGCCACTGGTCAAACACCTTTCTCTTTAGTATTTGGGGCAGAAGCAGTGATCCCGACGGAAATGGTGATCCCAACAGCTAGAACAAGTGCTCGTGATCCTGAAGAAAATGCTACAATCCTAGCTCAGGATTTGGATACTATTGAGGAAATCAGGGATCTAGCTAGGATAAGGATGGCAAGCTACCAACAAAGAATGGCTGGTGCCTACAACAAAAATGTCAGAATAAGGAAGTTCCAAGTCGGAGACATGGTGTTGAGAAAAACATTCCAAAACACTATTAATCCTGCTGACGGAAAGTTAGCACCAAAGTGGGAAGGCCCTTACTTAATTGAAGCTGAAGCAGGAAAGGGGGCATACAGGTTGCTAACCATGGAAGGAAACTTGTTGCCAAGAGCCTGGAATGCTGTCCACTTAAAGAAATATTTCATGTGAACATGATCCTCCATGCACGTGATCCTTACATTGAAGTATCCTTGAAGGATCCCGATGATATCAATGATCCTTACTCTGGTAATATGCTTATCCTAGAAACTATTGCATTTTCTTACTTTTTACCTAAGGATAAGGATCATGTATCCTTCATCCTCTACTCACGAAACATTTGAGTTATGATAAGTTCAGGTATCTTCAGCATATCGTCAAAGATCTTCAAAAGCACCGCAGATCCTTGGGTCCAACCCCAGTTATCCTTGGGATTATCCCCAGTTTCCGCCAGCAGCGCACGATGATCCTGATATAGTTCACGTCTTTGGGACCAGTACCCACTTCCGGGGCTGACAACCTCATCGTACTGGCTATATTTAGGGTCCTACGTATAATGGTAGACGTACCATACATCCGTTCCTAAGGTTTCTAACGTTCTCACGTTAGCTAAGGTTTTGACATTTTCGTGTCACTAAGTTTGGATAGTCGCCAGAAAGGGCCATACTCCAGTTTACATACGATCCTTTGGGCTTGTCCCCAGTTATCCTATGGGCTTGTCCCCAGTGATCCTCCAGGATCATTCTCAGTTATCCTTTGGGCATGTCCCCAGCTACTAATTTATCTCTTACATTGGCTTAGTCCCAAGATATGTTCCATCTTTCAGGTTCTCGAAGTTAAACAAATAAGGATCCTTAATCCTTATCATCCATTAAAGTTTTACTTGTGGTTATCCCGATTGAAGGTTAGGATCCTAACTTGGATCCTCAGGTATGATCATTGACTATTTTGATTATACTCATTATCCTAACCGACCCTTATACTTAGACAACCAAACCTATGATCCTTGAACTAAAAAAACTTTGAATATTTTCAATATCAGGATATTTGATCTAGGATCATATCCTAAATTTATTAAAACATATTTTCAACTCTTGATAAATATACTACAAAGACAATTGAGAAAAAAGAAGATAATTAAAGGATAACAACACGAGATAAGCCAGAAAAGTTAAAGTTATATTATTAAACAAAAGGATCATTAACCCTTTCAAGAAAGTTGTCAAAATTGCCAACCCACATTTCTACCAGCAAAACGTGGCCCGTCCACATGGGTTGGCAAAGGGTGTCCATTGTCTATGCGGTCTTAGCATTGTGCAGGAAATTAAAGCGGCAGGATCACAAAGGTTTCATCCCCCAAACAGAGGATCCCTCCACCTTTTGTAATCCTACCTATTGTTCAAAGGATCCAGGATCCTTAACCCTAAAAACTATTGTTCAAATTACAAACCATAATTGTTCACAAACGCCACTACCACAAAAAACCACTACCAATCCTAAAAAAATTGGGCTCCGGCCTAGTCTCGAAATATCCATCATCGCCCAATCATGCAGCCTACTCCTTCGCTGCTCCATCACCACCAGCATCTCCACCTTGATCCTTCTCAGCATCACCACCTTCCAGCATGGGGATCTCCTCAGCCTCATCCTCGTCCTCCAGGTCCGCCAGCCTTGCCTTCCAACCTTCAACGTCCCACGAGCTTTTGTCAAAGGTAGGATCCTGAGCCTCCTCGGCCATCTGAAGTTGTATCTTGTACATAGCAATTGCCGCGGAGACCTTAGCATCTTGGGTGATCTCCTGCTTCTCGTTATCCATATCGATCAACCTCTGAGCAGCCTCAGCCTTCGTGACCCGGAGTTCTTTCTCAAGATCTGCTATCTTGAGATCCTTTAACACACCCATTTGCTGGAGGTCGGCAATTTGGCTCTCCTGGTCCTCAACATGGCCAAGATAGGTCTCAATCTCGGCAAGTTTCTGTAACAAGAGAAAAAAGACAAGCTTAGGATCAGGTGATCCTCAAAAGAGCAGGATACACAAGCAGGATATTCGTGACGGATAACCAACAGGGGCAATGATCCGTACCTCATTCACGTAATCAAGGAATTGCTGACGGAGGAGGGGAAATCCCTGGAGATCATCTGAAGCCTTCCTCTTCTTCCCTTTGCCTCGGATAGGTGCTTTAGGAGCTGATGCTGAAGGACTGGCAGCAGGAGCCTTCTTCTTTGAAGACGTGACATTGGCAAGATCACTTATCCCAAATTTGGAGGCAGATTTAACAGACCTAGCAGATTTTCCAGCACCTACACAATTCAAAAACAAGATAAGTTCCCTTATTAAATTAAATACTCTTACATAAAACTTACTTTCTATGAGGATACTTACTTGACATTGTGGCAGATGCAGAGGATATCTCTTGAGAATCTTGGATAGTGACTTGGAAGCTTCTAACTTCAGGATCAAGCTTTTTAAAAGCTAACACTCTTTCTCTTGCAGCAGGGGTCAACTTTAAGTGAGCAACGGAAATAGCTGCATAAAAGACAAAAAAGAAAGAAAAAAGACATTAGTGATCCTCATCATATGAGACAGGACTGATAGTGATCCTTCGAGGATCCTCTACCCTACCATGAGTGGCCCATTCCTTGGGCAGATCCTTCCCATCCGGGATGGAATCCCTTCTAACAAAGAAAAAACGACGTTTCCAGTTTGTATCATTCTTGGTGACCTTGAAGACAGGGTGATCCTCCCCGGCTTTCCGTTTCAGCAGATACCGGTAAGAACCAAAAGTGGTAAAATCGTAAAGCTCGGCCAACTCCGTCATCCCCAGATCAATCCCTTTCTGCTCAATGATCCTCTCGAAGGTATACAGAACCCTCCAGATCATCGGCATAGCTTGGATATAAGAGATGCCGGTTAAAGAAGAGAAGGATTGGGTGAAGGATGGAAAAGGATATGAATACCCTATGGTGAATGGAGTAGCAGGAAAAGCCACCCAGGTATCCGAAACAGAGTCACTCAGAGCGGTAGGTGTGAAGGACTTGAAAACAGCATTCGCCGGAAAGCAATGACGAATTCTGTCTATGTGAACATCAGTAAAGCAACACCTCTCCGTAGGAGAATCCTTGATAATCCCCTGGCTTTTTAAGGGACTATCCTTCTTGGGATCCTTGTGCGGAGAATTCCGGAGCAACATGTTTGTGACGGGATGGAAACAGAGTAGGAGCAGAAAACAGAGCAAAGAAAGAGAGAAAGAGAAGAATACCTGATCAATCTTCGGTGCAGAATATAAAGGGAGTGTATCTTGAATTTAAATACAAACTGATCCTCACCCTATCTCCTATTTATAATCATGATCTGCAGGAATTGTCACATCTGTGACGTAATGATCGCAACGGCTAAGTCTGGGTGTAACGGCTAGTTTCTTGGAGTTGCCCGTTAGAGATAAGATCGAAACAAAATATAACTCGTCTATTTACAATAAACTCCTTATATTTTGGGGGCAATTGTTGGGGCTGGATTTTTTATTATAGGTGATCCTTATACGTGATCCTAACCAGTGATCCTTGTTTCTTTGGCAGACAGTGATCCTCAGCAGGACTTCAGGATCAGGATCATGGGACATTATAGTGATCCTCATACTAACGGCCACTTCCGCTCAATACAATATTGTTTTGCAGGAACATCTAGCAGGATACGCTCTAGGCATCATGATCAAGGGACGCGTCTTCACAATTATGGCAAGAGCTTAATTGAAGATAGACGTTGCACAGGATATGGAAACTTGGCTTGATTTATGGGCGGCTATTTAGGCTAGATTGTATCTCATTTCTAAAGGGGTAATGAGCTGAATATTAGTTTACCTACCTAAAATAGGTCACCTACACACGTATAAATACCACTCTTCCTCATTCGGAAGAACATATACGACATACAACGCAACTCTCACACACTTAGACACTCGAAACAATAGTGATCCTTGTACTCAGCTCATTATCATCCGAAGTTGTAATCATTTTGTTCTTATATTGAAGTTTGGTGATCGGTAGTTGCCATCACCCGAGGTTTTTTATGCCGGAGATCATATATTGATCAAGGGCTTTTTCCTCGTATAAATCGTTGTGTCTTTGCATCTTTATCACAGAAGTGATCCTTTACTTTCATAATTAACCAAGCATCATACCCCGTTTACATAAAGTTTGGTTACATTATCCTTGTGTGATTTTTGACCAAAACACTAAGGAACAAATTTTATGGTGATCCCTCCAGGATCCTCTATCCTACCATGGGTAGCCCACTCCTTGGGCAAATCCTTCCCATCAGGAATGGTATCTCTCCTAACAAAAAAGAACCGACGCTTCCAGTTCGTGTCGTTCTTGGTGACTTTAAAGACAGGGTGATCCTCTCTAGCTTTTCGCTTATACAAATAACGATGGGATCCGAAAGTGGTAAGATCATACATCTCAGCCAGCTCTGCCATACCAAGGTCAATCCCCTCTTGTTCAATGATCCTCTCAAGGGTATATAACACCCTCCAGATCATGGGCATGGCCTGGATATAGCAGATGCCGGTGAGAGAGAAAAAGGATTGAGTGAACTGAGGAAAAGGATACGAATATCCTATCAAGAACGGAGTAACCGGGAAAGCTACCCAAGTATCAGAAATAAAATCACTCAAAGCAGTGGGGGTAAAAGATTTGAAAAGGGTGTTCGCCGGAAAGCAATGACGAATTTTGTCAATCTGAGAGTCGGTAAAACAACACCTCTCAGTGGGAGAATCCTTGATGATCCCTTGACCCTTCAAGGGACTGTTCTTCTTAGGATCCTTGTGCGGGGAGTTCCGGAGCAACATCTTTTCAAGATGATAGAAAGAAAAAGAAAAACAGAGCAAGCAAGGTAGAAGGAGAAGGGGAATACCTGTTCAATTCTCTGATCGCGGTTATAAAGGGAAGAATTCTCGAATTTAAATGCATTCGATCCTATCCCTATTTCTATTTATAATGATGATTTGTGCAGGGCTGTCACTTCTGTGACGTCAGATCACAACGGATAGTTCCATTGTAACGGCTATATATCCGTTAAGTCAGTTAGAGATAAGACCGGCAAAATATAACTCGTTTATATTAGATAAATACTCCTTATATTTTGGGGGCAATTGTTAGGGCTGGATTTTTATAACTTATGATCCTTACATGTGATCCTAACCAGTGATCCTTGTTTCTTTGGCAGATAGTGATCCTCAGAAGAGTTCCAGGATCAGGATCACGGACCATTATAGGGATCCTCATACTAACGATTGTTCTCTTTGGATTTAATGTTGTCTTGCAGGAATTTGGAGTAGGATCCGCTCTTAGCAACGTAAACAAGGAACCTGTCACGCTACGTTGGCATATGCATAATCAAAGATGGACGTTGTGAACAATATGGAAACTCAGCACAATTTAAGGGCGATAATTTAGGCTAAATTTACTTCTATTCTTGAAGGGGTAACGAGCTAATAGTTAGGTTATTTACCTAAAATACGACCACACACACTTGTAAGTAGCACTCTTCCACATTCGGAAGACACAACACATTTCTCACACGCTTTAGCATACGATACTATAGTGATCCTTGTACCTAGCTCGTTACCATCCGAAGTTGTAAAAATATTGTTTGTTATATTGAAGCTTGGTGATCGGTAGTTGCCATCACCCGAGGTTTTTTTATGCCGAAGATCATTCATTGATCAAGGGCTTTTTCCTCGTATAAATCCTTGTGTCACTTGCATATTTTACATTAAAGTGATCCTTTACTTTATTCATCAAACCAAGCATCATTCCCCGTTTACATAGAGTTTGGTTGCATTATCCTTGTGTGATTTTTGACCAAAACACATACCACGAGGATTTTGGGCATTTAACAGAAGAATGCATCGCATTAAGAAAGGAAATTGGATATCTGTTGAGCAAAGGGCATTTAAAAGAGTTGTTGGGAAGAAAAAAGCAAAGGACTCAGGATCCTGAAAGGATCCCTGAAAAAGCTCCAGCCCCTCCGGCAGATGCACAAGTGATAAACTTTATTTCCGGAGGATCAGACATCTGTGGTACATCCTTTTCAGCAGCTAAAAGGCATGCAAAGGAAGCTAAAATGGATAATGGAGAAAGACCTATTCGAACATCAAGTGTCTCGGAGGGAAAAATGATAACCTTTGATGAGGATGATCGCGTAGACATCCAGGATCCTCATCATGATAGTTTAGTTATTACTCTCTTTATTTCTAACCATTTTGTCCGCAGGATCCTAATTGACGGAGGAAGTTCGGTAAACATTATCCAACTTGATGTTCTGAAGAAAATGGGTATTCCTGAATCAGACATCACACCAAGATCCTCCGTGCTTGTGGGATTTAGTGGCGAAACTAAGAAAACCCTGGGGGACATTAAACTCCCAATTTACGTGGAAGGATTACATAATTATCAAAAATTTTGTGTTATTGACTGTTTGTCTTGTTGTAATGTTATCCTTGGCAGGCCCTGGATACACGATATGAAGGCAGTCCCATCCACCTACCATCAATGTGTGAAGCTCCCTAGCCCTTGGGGAATAATCAAGATCGATAGTGATCAACAGGAGGCTAAGGATTGTTACACCTCATCAATGAAACCAGCCTCGAAATCAAGGGAGCAATAGCAATTAAAGTATCCTCCAAGGGGTGTCTTGAAGGCAAGAGAGTAGGATGTGGACGAAATCCTCCTGGATCCTGATGATCCTGAATCCAAAATCTATATCGGATCAGGGATCCTTGGACAAATGAAAGAAGACATCGTATCCTTCCTCAAAAGAAGAAAATCTACCTTTGCATGGAAACATGAGGATATGACAGGTATATCTAAAGATATTATCACTCATAAACTTGGCATTGACAGGTCAGTTAAACCAATCCATCAAA
This sequence comes from Helianthus annuus, assembly GCF_002127325.2. NCBI lineage: Eukaryota > Viridiplantae > Streptophyta > Magnoliopsida > Asterales > Asteraceae > Helianthus > Helianthus annuus. The sequence continues at coordinate 156,375,309 of NC_035434.2, read as the reverse complement.
AAAGGAGGAAGTTTGCACCAGAAAGAAATGCCATTATCCAGGAAGAGGTAGAAAGATTACTACGAGCAGGTATGATTAGAGAAGTGAAATATCCAAAATGGCTGGCCAATGTGGTTGTTGTTCAAAAGAAAAATGGAAAGTGGAGGGTATGTGTCGATTTCACCGATTTGAATAAGGCATGTCCCAAGGATCCTTTCCCATTACCCCACATTGACTCCATGGTGGATGCAACGGCGGGTCATGAACTGTTAACCTTTATGGATGCATCATCTGGATTCCAACAAATTCAGATGGAACCATTTGACCAAGAGGATACGGCTTTTATGACCCCAACCGGTTTATATTGTTATATTGCTATGCCATTTGGATTAAGAAATGCAGGTGCAACATATCAAAGGCTGGTGAATATGATGTTCAAGGATCAAATTGGACAAACTATGGAAGTGTACATAGACGATATGGTGGTGAAATCCAAAAAAGCTGAGGATCACCTAAGGGACTTGGAGGAAGCATTTGATATCCTTGATAATTATAACATGAAGCTTAATCCTTCAAAATGTCACTTTGGTGTTAAAGCAGGCAAATTCTTAGGATATATAGTAACCCAGAGGGGCATTGAAGCAAGCCCGGAACAAATCAAAGCATTGGTGAATATCAAATCCCCTACCAACGCTAAGGACGTGCAAAGGCTAACAGGCAGGATAGCAGCTCTAAACAGATTTATATCCAAATCCTCAGAAAAGTGTAAAGAATTCTATGATATCCTAAGAAAAAACAAGAAATTCGAATGGACTGAAAAGCATGAGAATGCTTTACAAGCCCTCAAAGAATACATGTCCTCAGCTCCAGCATTGATGAAACCAGAAAAAGGAGATGTGTTATCCTTATACCTTGCGGTATCCTCAAAAGCAGTAAGTGCAGTCCTTGTTAAGGATCATGAAGGTACACAATATCCTGTCTATTATGTAAGTAAGAGTTTACTTGATGCTGAATCCAGGTATACACACCTTGAAAAACTTATTCTTGCACTAATTATGGCATCTACTAAACTAAGACATTATTTTGAAACCCATGTTATTGTTGTCAGAACTAATTTTCCAATTAAGAATGTCCTCAGGAAACCAGAGATGTCCGGAAGGATGGCTAAGTGGGCAGTAAAGCTTAGTGCCCATGATATAAGATATGAGCCTAGAACAGCCATCAAATCTCAAGCATTAGCAGACTTTGTGGCTGATTTCAGTAGTGATTTACAAAAGGAAGCCGAATTGGAAGTCCAGCAGCTGGATGAAACCAAGGATCCTTGGATACTACATACTGATGGATCCTCAAATGTTAAAGGCACGGGGCTTGGTATACTACTAAAATCGCCACAGGGGGACATAATACCCCACTCCATAGCTTGTGAGTTCCAAGCCACTAATAATGAGGCTGAATATGAAGCCTTAATCGTTGGTTTGCAAATTGCTAAGCATATGGGGATCAGGTATCTTGAGGTATACGTGGATTCATTGTTAATCACTAATCACTTTAATGGATCCTATGCTGTTAAAGGTGAAAAACTAACCAAATATTTAGAGATAGTCAAAGAATTGGCACTCTCCTTTGTTTTCTTTAGTTTAACACAGGTACCAAGGGAAGAAAATACAGAAGCTGATGCATTGGCCAATCTAGGATCATCTTTGAAGATCCCAGAGGATATAAGTATCCCCATCATCCATATCCTGGCTCCTGCTATTGAAAATCAGGTGGCCATGGAAATAGAAGAGGATTCTGCAATGATCCCTAGTGAGGATACTCAGTCTTGTTCAGGATCATGGACCTCACCAATCATGAGATACTTACAACACGGAGAGATTCCGATGGGAGAAAACCCTAGGGCTTTCAGAATTAAGGTATCTCAATTCACAATCTTAAATAATATGCTATATAAGCGATCTCTTGCAGGACCATATTTAAGATGTATCGAGGATCCTGAAGTTCAGGAAGTTTTAAAAGACTTCCATGAAGGAGATTGTGGAAACCACACTGGGGGCAGGGCATTGTTCTCAAGGATCTTAAGGACAGGATACTACTGGCCAACTAAGAAATGGGATGCTGTGGAGTATTCTAAGAAGTGTGATCCTTGTCAAAGACACAGCAATATCCTTCATCAGCCGGCTGAATTTCTACATCCTATACCATCCTCTTGGCCATTCATGAGATGGGGGATGGATATAGTTGGCAAGCTCCCTAAAGCACCTGGTGGAAAAGTGTTCATGCTTGCTATGACTGACTACTTCTCCAAGTGGATAGAGGTTGAAGCTTTTGCCCAAGTCAGAGAGAAGGAAGTTATATCCTTTATTAAGAGAAATATTATAACTAGATTTGGCATTCCTTCCGAAATCATATGTGATAATGGTTCCCAATTTATTGGGAGCAGGACTACTAACTTTTGTGATAGCTGGGGGATTAAGATGATAACATCAACACCAGTCCACCCACAAGCTAATGGTCAAGCAGAATCATCCAACAAGATCATCATCAACAATCTGAAGAAGAAACTTGGATCCAAGAAGGGGAAATGGGCAAAGGAATTGCCTTATGTGCTTTGGGCTGACAGGACAACTCCCAAGAATGCTACTGGTCAAACACCCTTCTCTTTGGTGTTTGGGGCAGAATCAGTGATCCCAACAGAAATGGTGGTTCCAACTGCTAGAACAAGTACCCGTGATCCTGAGGAGAATGATGCAAACCTGGCTCAAGACTTGGATACTATTGAGGAAATCAGGGATCTGGCTAGGATAAGGATGGCTAGCTATCAACAAAGAATGGCTGGTGCTTACAACAAAAATGTCAGGATAAGGAAATTCCAAGTTGGGGATATGGTCTTGAGAAAAGCATTCCAGAATACCACCAATCCTGCTGATGGGAAATTGGCACCAAAATGGGAAGGCCCTTATTTGATCGAAGCCGAAGCAGGAAAGGGGGCATATAGACTGCTAACCATGGAGGGTAATTTGTTACCAAGAGCCTGGAATGCTGTCCACTTGAAGAAATATTTCATGTGAGCAGGATCCTTCTGGCACATATGATCCTTACATTAGAAGTATCCTTCAAGGATCCCTGAAGTATCGATGATCCTTACTCTGGTAATGTCCTAAGCTCGAACTCTTATTTACATATTTTCTTATTTAAGGATAAGGATCATGTATCCTTCATCCTTCTCTCACGAGATTTTGAGTTCTGATAGTCCAGGTATCCTTAGCATATTGTCGACAATCTTCAGAAGCAACTCAGATCCTTGGGTTCAACCCCAGTTGTTTGGGCTTGTCCCCGGTTATCCTTGGGCTTGTCCCCAGTTTTCGCCTGTAGCGCATGATGATCCTGGTATAGTTCACGTCTTTGGGACCAGTACTCACTTTAGGGGCTGATAATTCCATCGTACTGGCTATACCTAGGATCCTACGTATAATGGTAGACGTACCATACATCCGTTCCTAAGGTTTCTAACGTTTTCACGTTAGCTAAGGTTTTGGCATTTTCATGTCACTAAGTTTGGATAGTCGCCAGTGAGGGCCATACTCCAGTTTACATACGATCCTTGGGCTTGTCCCCAGTTATCCTTTGGGCTTGTCCCCAGTTATCCTTTGGGCTTGTCCCCAGTTATCCTTTGGGCTTGTCCCCAGTTATCCTTTGGGCTTGTCCCCAGTTACTAACTTATCTCTTATATTGGCTTAGTCCCAAGTTATATTCTGTTTTCAGGTTTACAAAGTTAAACAATTAAGGATCCTCAATCCTTATTACCCATTAAAAGCTTTTCTTATGGTTATCCTGATTACAGTGTTAAAGGTTAGGATCCTAACTTGGATTCTCAGGTATGATCCTTAACTATTTTGGTTCTATTCATTATTTTTTTTTTTTGAATAACCCGTATACTTTGACAAATGAACCTATGATCCTTAAAATAAACTACTTTGAAAACTTTCGATTATAGGATATTTGATCCAGGATCATATCCTAAATTTCTTAAACATAATTTGCTTAACCTTTCTTACTTAGACAAGTACAAATCAAAACAGTTGAAAGTTCAAAAGATATACAAGGATAACATCACAGGATAAGTCAAAAGTTAAAAGTTTTATTCATTAAATATTTAACCCCTTTTTAAGTTGTCAAAATTGCCAACCCACATTTCTACCAGCAAAACGTGGCCCGTCCACATGGGTTGGCAAAGGGTGTCCATTGTTTATGCGGTTATAGCAAGTGCAGGAAATTAAAGGCGGCAGGATCACAATGGCTTCATCCCCCAAACAGAGGATCCCTCCACCATTTGTAATCCTACCTATTGTTCACAGGATCCTTGATCCTCAACCCTAAACCTATTGTTCAAATACAGACCATAATTGTTTTAAAACATCACAACCACAAAAAAACAACCACCAAACAAAAAAATTGGGCTCCGGCTAAGTCTCGAAATTTCCATCATTGCCCAATCCTGCAGCTCAATCCTTCGCTGCACCATCACCACCGGCTCCACTTGCCTCTCCACCCTAATCCTTACCAGTGTCTCCACCCTCAAGCATCGGGATCTCCTCAGCCTCCTCATCATCCTCCAGTTCAGCCAGCCTAGCCTTCCAGCCTTCGACATCCCAGGTGCTCTTATCAAAAGCAGGATCCTGAGCCTCCGTAGCCATTTGCAGCTGGATCTTGTACATAGCTATTGCAGCAGAGACCTTGGCATCCTGGGTGATCTCGTGCCTCTCATAGTCGAAGTTGATCAGCATCTTGGCGGCTTCCCCCTTGGTGGCCTGGAGCTCCTTCTGAAGATCGGCTATCTTGAGATCCTTCAACACCCCAACCTGTTGAAGGTCAGCAATCTGGCGATCCTGATCCTCAACATGGCCAACATATGTCTCCACCTCAGCAAATTTCTGCAAGGAAGACAAGGAATGACCTCAGAAATCAAGTGATCCTTAGACTAGCAGGATACACAAGCAGGACAGTGATCCTACCTCGTTGATGTAATCCAGACACTGTTGGCGAAGTAGGGGCAGACCTTGCAAATCCTCAGAGGTCTTTCTCTTCTTGCTTCCTTTTCCCCTGATAGGTGCTTTAGGGGCTGAAGCAGTTGGGCTAGCAGCAGGAGTCTTCTTCCTTGAGGATTTGACATTAGTAAGATCATCGATGCCGAACTTCGAAGCAGACTTAGAGGATTTTCCAGCGCCTGCACAACCAAAACAAGATAAGTATCTTAATTTTATTTGACTCTCATTATAAAAATACTCCTTAAAAAGGATACTCACTTGACATTGTGACAGAAGCAGAGGATACTTCCTGAGAATCCTGGGTGATGACCTGGAAAGTTCTTATTTCAGGATCAAGCTTCCTAAAGACCAAGAGTCTCTCTTTTGCAGCAGGAGTCAACTTAAGATGAGAAACGGATATAGCTGCACAATAAGGAAACAAAAGAATGTCAGTGATCCTTATGCTAAAGGATAAGTTCTACGGTGATCCTTCCAGGATCCTCTATCCTACCATGGGTAGCCCACTTCTTGGGCAAATCCTTCCCATCAGGGATGGTATCTCTCCTCACAAAAAAGAACCGCCGCTTCCAGTTCATGTCATTTTTGGTAACTTTGAGAACAGGGTGCTCCTCTCCAACTTTTCGTTTGAACAAGTATCGGTGGGATCCAAAAGTTGTAAGATCATACATCTCAGCCAACTCCGCCATACCCAGATCAATTCCTTCTTGTTCGATGATCCTCTCAAGGGTGTATAAAACCCTCCAGATCATCGGCATAGCCTGGATATAGCAGATGCCGGTAAGGGAGAAGAAGGATTCGGTGAACTGAGGGAAAGGATACGAGTATCCTATCATGAAAGGAGTGGCCGGGAAAGCTACCCAAGTCTCAGAGATGTAATCACTCAAAGCGGGGGGGCTAAAAGGCTTAAAAAGGGTGTTCGCCGGAAAGCAATGACGGATTTTGTCGATTTGAAGTTCGGTAAAACAACACCTCTCGGTGGGGGAATCCTTGATGATCCCTTGACCCTTCAAGGGGCTGTTCTTCTTAGGATCCTTGCAGGGAGAATTCCGGAGCAACATTTTTTACAGAACGATGGAAAGAGAAAGAAAAACAGAGCAAGCAAGAGAGAAGATAAAGGGGAATACCTGTTCAATCCTCTGGTCGCGGTTATAAAGGGAAGAGTTCTTGAATTTAAATGCAAACGATCATATCCCTATTTCTATTTATAATGATGATTTGTGCAGGGCTGTCATCTCCATGACGTCAGATCGCAACGGATAGTTCATTCTTAACGGCTATATATCTGTTAAGTTAGTTATAGATAAGATCCGGCAAAATATAACTCATTAATATCACATAATTACTCCTTATATTTTGGGGGAAATTGTTAGGGCAGGATTTTAATGACCTATGATCCTTACGTGATATCCTAACAAGTGATCCTTGTTTCTTTGGCAGATAGTGATCCTCAGAAGAGCTTCAGGATCAGGATCATGGATCATCCTAAGGATCCTCATACTAACGATTGTTCTCTTTGAATTTAATGTTGTTTTGCAGGAATTACGAGTTGGACCTGGTCTTAGCAACGTTATCAAGGAACCTGTCACGCTAATTTCGCACATGCATAACCAAAAATAGACGTTGTGGAGAATATGGAAACTTAGCACAAATTACGGGCATTTAGTTAGGCTAAATTTACTTCTATTTCTAAAGGGGTAACGAGCTAGTAGTTAGGTGACTTGCCTAAAATACGACCACACACACACTTATATAAAGGGCACTCTTCAGCATTTGGAGGACACAACACATTTCTCACACGCTCTAGCATACGATACTATAGTGATCCTTGTACCTAGCTCGTTACCATCCAAAGTTGTAAACATTGTTTGTTATATTGAAGTTTGGTGATCGGTAGTTTCCATCACCCGAGGTTTTTTATGCCGGAGATCATTCATTGATCAAGGGCTTTTTCCTCGTATAAATCCTTGTGTCACTTGTGCAATTTTCATTTAAGTGATCCTTATCTTTGTTCATCATACCAAGCATCATTCCCCGTTTACAAAGAGTTTGGTTGCATTATCCTTGTGTGATTTTTAACCAAAACAGTTACTATGGAATATTCCACGGGTATTTCGCACACATTTGAATAGAAATGGACGTTGTGGAGAACGTGGGAGCATGGCACAAAAGTCGGACAATTAGTTAGCTTAGTTAGCTTTCATTTTTAAAGGGGTGACGAGCTAAATTTAGAACACTTAGCCATTTTTGGTTACACACACACTCTCGAGCAATTGCAGTCTCAAAGCTTTCATCAAATACTTAACAATTCTCACACTTTCACACGATTAACCATAGTGATCCTTGTACTTAGCTCGTCACTATCCGAAGTTGTAAACTTTTATTGATTTATTTGAGCTTGGTGATCGGTAGTTTCCATCACCCGAGGTTTTTTATGCCGGAGATCATTCATTGATCAAGGGCTTTTTCCTCGTATAAATCCTTGTGTCATTCGTGCAATTTACATCGAAGTGATCCTTATTATTGTTCTTCATTTCAAGCATCATTCCCCGTAACTAAGAGTTTGGTTGCATTATCCTCATTAGATTTTTGACCAAAACAAAGATCATTCAAGACAACCACCCAGGATTCACAAGAGGTATCCTCAGCATCTGTCACGATGTCAAAGTATCTTGTTTAAAAATTCTAATAAATAGTTAAATATAAGTAGGATAAGGATACTTATCTTGTTTTGTTTGTGCAGGTGCTGGAAAATCCTCAAAGTCTGCCTCCAAATTCAGTGTCACTAATCTCGCCAATGTCAGATCCTCCAAGAAGAAGACTCCTGCTAGCCCAACTGCTTCAATCCCCAAGGCACCTTCCAAGGGAAGGGGAGGCAAGAAAAGAAAGGCCTCTGAAGCTGAGGATCTGCAAGGTCTGCCCTTGATCGACCAACAATTCCTTGAGTACTTCAATGAGGTAAGGATCACTGTCCCTGCTTGTCTATCCTGCTTGTTTGAGGATCACCTGGTCTTGAACTATCCTTTATCCTCTTTGCAGAAATTTGCTGAGATTGAGGATTACGTGGGCAACGTTGAGGATCAGGATAGGAAGATTGCTGACCTCCAACAGGTTGCACTGCTTAAGGATCTCAAGATTGCCAACCTCCAGAAGGATCTCCAGAATGCCAAAAATGAGACGGCTAAGGTGTTGATCAATGCTGACTATGAAAAGCATGAGATCACCGAGGATGCCAAAGTCTCTGCCGCCATAGCGATGTACAAGACCAAACTGCAGATGGCCTTGGAAGCTCAAGATCCTGATTTTGACAGGAGCAACTGGGATGTGGAAGGCTGGAAGGCAAGGCTGGCTGAGCTGGATGATGAGGAGGAAGCTGAGGAGATCTTGACGATTGAGGCTGGAAGCAGTGGCAAGGATCAAGGTGGTGAAGCAAGTGGAGCTGGTGGTGGTGATGCAGCGAAGGTGTAGGCTGCGTGATTGGGCAATGATGGACACTTCAAGACATAGTCGGAGCCCAATTTTTTTTTTAGTTTGATGGTTGTTTTTGTTGAACAATTGTTGGTTTGTATTTGAACAATAGTTTTAGGGTTAAGGATCCAGGATTCTTTAGACAATAGGTAGGATTGCAAATGGTGGAGGGATCCTCTGTTTGGGGGATGAAGCCATTGTGATCCTGCCGCCTATTAATTACCTGCATGCTAAGACCGCACAAACAATGGACACCCGTTGCCAACCCATGTGGACGGGCCACGTTTTGCTGGTAGAAACGTGGGTTGGCAATCTTGACAACTTTTGGTGATTTATGCTTTGTTAATAAAATGACTTTAATCTTTTTTGGCTTATCTTATATTGTTATCCTTGTTTGTCTATTTAATTTTCAATTGTTTTGATGTATACTTGTCTAAATAAGAAATCTTGAATAAGTTAGATTGAAAATATTTAGGATATGATCCAGGATCAAATATTCTATAGTTGAAAAATCTCAAAAAGTAGTATATTTTTAAGGATCACAAGTTTAGTTGTCAAAATACAAGGGTTATTCAAATATATAATGAACAAAATCAAAATAGTTAAGGATCATACCTGAGGATCCAAGTTAGGATCCTAACCCTTAATACCATAAGCAGGATAACTATAAGACAAACCTTAGAGAGAAGTAAGGACCAAGGATCCTTAGTTGTTTAACTTCAAAGACCTGAAATAGAGCATAACTTGGGACTAAGCCAATATAAGATAAAAGTTAGCAACTGGGGACAAGCCCAAGGATAACTGGGGACAAGCCCAAGGATCGTTTGTAAACTGGAGTATGGCCCTAACTGGCGACTATCCAAACTTAGTGACATGAAGATGCCAAAACCTTAGCTAACGTGAAAACGTTAGAAACCTTGGGAACGGATGTATGGTACGTCTACCATTATACGTAGGATCCTAGGTATAGCCAGTACAATGGAATTATCAGCCCCTAAAGTGAGTATTGGTCCCATTGCCATGAACTATACCAGGATCATCATGCGCTACAGGCGGAACTGGGGTCAAGCCCAAATAACTGGGTTAAACCCAAGGAACTGATTACTTCTGTGGATAACCAACATTTTGCTAAGAATACCTGAACTTTCAAAACTCAGAATCACGTGAGAAGTGGATAAAGGATGCAGGATCCTTATCCATAGGTGAGAAAGTAAGGGAATGAAATAGTTCAAAATTAGGATGTTTACCACAGTAGGGATCATCGGTGCTTTAAGGATCCTTCAAGGATACCCATGATGTAAGGATCATCTGTTCTATGAGGATCCTGTTCACATGAAATATTTCTTCAAGTGGACAGCATTCCAAGCTATTGGTAGCAAATCACCTTCCATGGTCAGCAATCGATATGCCCCCTTTCCTGCCTCAGCTTCAATCAAATAAGGGCCTTCCCATTTTGGTGCCAATTTTCCATCAGCAGGATTGGTGGTATTCTGAAATGCTTTCCTTAACACCATATCACCAATTTGAAACTTCCTGATCCTGACATTTTTGTTGTAAACACCAGCCATTCTTTGTTGATAACTGGTCATCCTTACCCTAGCCATATCCCTGATTTCTTCAATAGTATCCAGGTCTTGAACCAAGTTCTCATTGTTTTCCTCAGGATCACGGATACTTGTTCTAGCAGTTGGAACCACCATTTCTATAGGGATCACTGATTCTGCCCCAAATACCAAAGAGAATGGAGTCTGGCCTGTAGCATTCTTGGGGTTGTCCTATCAGCCCAAAGCACATAAGGTAGTTCTTCTGCCCATTTCCCTTTTTTGGATCCAAGCTTCTTCTTCAAATTGTTAATGATGATCTTGTTGGATGATTCTGCCTGACCATTAGCTTGTGGGTGGACTGGTGTTGATGTTATCATCTTAATCCCCCAGCTGTCACAAAAGTTAGTAGTTCTGCCCCCAATAAATTGGGAACCATTATCACATATAATTTCAGAAGGGATACCAAATCTAGTAATAATATTTCTTTTAATGAAGGATATCACTTCCTTTTCTCTGACTTGGGCAAAAGCTTCAGCCTCTATCCACTTGGAGAAGTAATCAGTCATAGCAAGCATGAACACTTTTCCACCAGGTGCCTTAGGGAGCTTACCAACTATATCCATACCCCATCTCATAAATGGCCAAGAGGAGGATATAGGATGCAAGAATTCAGCCGGTTGATGAAGGATATTGCTGTGTCTCTGACAAGGATCACACTTCTTAGCATACTCCACAGCATCTCTTTTCATAGTTGGCCAATAGTATCCTGTCCTCAGGATCCTTGAGAATAATGCCCTGCCCCCAATGTGGTTTCCACAATCTCCTTCATGGAAGTCTTTTAAAACTTCTTGGATTTCAGGATCCTCAATGCATCTTAAATATGTTCCTGCAAGAGATCGCTTATACAACATATTATTTAAGATTGTGAACTGAGATACCTTAATTTTGAAAGCCCTAGGGTTTTCTCCTGTAGGAATTTCTCCATGTTGTAAGTATCTCATGATTGGCAGGATCCATGATCCTGATCCTGAATGAGATCGAGTATCCTCACTAGGGATAATTGCGGAATCCTCTCCTATTTCCATGGCCACATGATCCTCGATGGCAGGAGCCAGGATATGGATAATGGGGATACTTATATCCTCCGGGATCTTCAAAGATGATCCTAGATTAGCCAATGCATCAGCTTCTGTATTTTCTTCCCTTGGTACCTGTGTCAAACTAAAGGAAACAAAAGAGAGTGCCAATTCTTTGACTATCTCTAAATATTTGGTTAGTTTTTCACCTTTAACAGCATAGGATCCATTAAAGTGATTAGTGATTAGCAATGAATCTACATGTACCTCAAGATACCTGATCCCCATATGCTTAGCAATTTGCAAACCAGCTATCAAGGCTTCATACTCAGCTTCATTGTTAGTGGTTTGGAACTCACAAGCTATAGAGTGGGGTATTATGTCCCCCTGTGGCGATTTTAGTAGTATTCCAAGCCCTGTGCCTTTGACATTTGAGGATCCATCAGTATAGAGTGTCCAATGATCCTTGGTCTCCTCTAGCTGCTGGACTTCTAACTCAGCTTCTTTTTGCAAATCACTACTGAAATCTGCCACAAAGTCAGCTAATGCTTGGGATTTGATGGCTGTACTGGGCTCATATCTTATATCATATGCACTAAGCTTCACTGCCCACTTAGCCATCCTTCCTGACATCTCTGGTTTCCTGAGGACATTCTTAATTGGAAAATTAGTTTTAACAATAATAACATGAGTTTCAAAATAATGTCTCAATTTAGTAGATGCCATGATTAATGCAAGGATAAGCTTTTCAAGGTGTGAATACCTGGATTCGGCATCAAGTAAACTCTTACTTACATAATAGACAGGATGTTGTGTACCTTCGTGATCCTTAACAAGGACTGCACTTACTGCTTTCAAGGCCGGGGCTGAGGATAGGTAATCCTTGAGAGCTCTTAAGGCATTTTCATGCTTCTCAGTCCACTCAAATTTCTTGTTCTTCCTTAGGATATCATAGAATTCCTTGCACTTCTCTGAGGATTTGGATATAAATCTGTTCAAAGCTGCTATCCTGCCTGTTAGCCTTTGGACATCCTTAGCATTGGCAGGAGATTTGATATTCACCAAAGCTTTGATTTGTTCCGGGCTGGCTTCAATACCTCTCTTAGTCACCATATATCCTAAGAATTTACCTGCTTTAACACCAAAGTGACATTTTGAAGGATTGAGTTTCATATTATATTTGTCAAGGATATCGAATGCTTCCTCCAAGTCCCTCAGGTGATCCTCAGCTTTTATGGATTTTACCACCATATCATCTATGTAAACCTCCATAGTTTGTCCAATCTGATCCTTGAACATCATATTCACTAGCCTTTGATAGGTTGCACCTGCATTTTTTAGTCCAAATGGCATAGCAATATAACAATATATACCGGTTGGAGTCATAAAGGCTGTATCCTCTTGATCAGATGGTTCCATCTGAATTTGTTGAAATCCAGATGAAGCATCCATAAAAGTTAACAGTTCATGACCCGCCGTTGCATCCACCATGGAGTCAATGTGGGGTAATGGGAAAGGATCCTTGGGACATGCCTTATTTAAATCTGTGAAATCGACACATACCCTCCACTTTCCATTTTTCTTTTGAACAACAACCACATTGGCTAACCATCTTGGATATTTGACCTCTCTAATCATACCTGCTCGGAGCAATTTCTCTACCTCTTCCTGGATAATGACGTTTCTTTCTGGTGCAAACTTCCTCCTTTTTTGATGGATTGGTTTGAATGACCTATCAATGCCAAGTTTGTATGTGATAATATCCTTAGATATACCTGTCATATCCTCATGTTTCCATGCAAAGGTAGTTTTCCTCCTTTTGAGGAAGGATATGAGGTCTTCTTTCATTTTGCCAAGGATCCCTGATCCGATATAGATTTTGGATTCAGGATCACTAGGATCCATGAGGATTTCTACTACATCCTGCTCTCTTGCCTCCAAGACATCCCTTGGAGGATACTTTGATTGTTATTGTTCCCTTGACTTTGAGGCTGGTTTCATCGATGAAGTGTAGCAGTTCTTAGCTTCCTGTTGATCACTATCAATCTTCACTATTCCCCAAGGACTAGGGAGCTTCACACATTGATTGTAGATGGATAGGACTGCCTTCATATCGTGTATCCAAGGCCTGCCAAGGATAACATTACAACAATATAAACATTCAATAACACAAAATTTTTGATAAGAATGTAGGCCTTCAATGTATATTGGGAGTTTAATGTCCCCCAGAGTATTCTTAGTTTCGCCACTGAATCCCACGAGCACAGAGGATCTTGGTATGAATCGGACTCAGGGATATTCATCTTTTTGAGAACATCAAGCTGGATAATGTTCACAGAGCTCCCTCCATCTATAAGGATCCTGCGAACAAAATGGTTAGAAATAAAGAGAGTAATAACCAAACCATCGTGATGAGGATCATGGATATCAACACGATCATCCTCATCAAAGGTTATGACTTTTCCTTCAGAGACACTTGATGTTCGAATGGGTCTATCTCCATTATCTATCAAAGGTTATGACTTTTAGCTGCTGAGAAGGATGTGCCACAAATGTCTGATCCTCCAGAAATAAAGTTTATTACTTGTGCATCTGCTGGAGGGGCCGGAGCTTTCTCAGGGATCCTTTCAGGATCCTGAGTCCTTGACTTTTTTCTCCCCAATAATTCTTTCAGGTGCCCCTTGCTCAACAAGTATCCAATTTCTTTTCTCAGTGCAATGCATTCTTCTGTGAGATGCCCAAAATCTTCATGGTATGCACACCACTTTGATTTATCTTTAGTTGTAGCTGGTCTGTCATTTTTTCTGGGCCATCTAGCTTTATCACCTAAATTCTGCATCGCAAGGATTAGTTCATTGTTATCAACAGAAAAACAATATTCAGAAATTGGAGGATAATCCTCATCATCCTCTTCTTGATCAACAACATGCACATTCTGGTTATCAGATTTGTTATAGGATCTGAACTTGTTGTTCTTGAACGAGGATCCTTGCTTTTCTTGTTTTGAGGATCCTGCTAATCTCTCCTGGATCCTCTTATCATCCTCTAGCCGGATGAACCTGAGTGCCCGGGTTCTTACCTCATCTAGGTTCCTGCATGGTGTCAGAACAAGATCATCATAGAACAATGAATCCCTAAGTAATCCCATTTTAAAGGCCTCAACAACCGTGGCTATATCCAGGTTAGGAATGTCTAAGGATTCTTTACTAAATTTTGTGATATAATCCCTTAATGATTCATTATGACCCTGGGTTATCCTATATAAATCACTAGTTAAACGTTCAAATTTTCTACTACAAGAAAACTGACTATTAAATAGGTTAACTAGATTAGCAAATGAGGTAATAGAGTAGGGGGAAGACTTAGCAGCCATTTGAGAGCTGATTCAGTAAGAGTGGATCCAAATCCCTTGCACAGACATGCTTCCTTTAACCTTTCTGGGATTGGATTGATCTCCATCCTCTCCCTGTATTGTGCTATGTGTTCTTCAGGATCCGTTGAACCATCATACAACTTCATGGTTGGCACGTGGAACCTCTTGGGTATCTCAGCATCACAGATTGGTGGTGCAAAACGAGATATCTTATGGCTCCCATCTGCAATCTCCGGGATAAGTTTGACTACTCCTGGAACACTTGATATCATATCCTTTAACTTTTGTAATTCTCTGGCCATGGCATGATTGATACCTGTATCCTGCATGAATCCATGGTTAGTGGTAAGAGAATTATTAAAAGTGTTACCTCCCACCGGGTTCAAAATAGGAACACCGGATGTGAACCCATATTGTTGAGACTCTGGAATGATTGAAGGGCCAGTAGAGGCAATGGTCTGCATCGGAATAAAATCTCCCTGATGGACATCTGAACTCCCTGTTTGCAAACTCCTCAAGGATCCCGGCATCTGGAAGGATCCTTGAAACTGGGATGATCCTGGAACAAAGGAGGATCCTTGAACCTGGGATGATCCTGGAACAAAGGAGGATCCTTGAACCTGAGATGATCCTGGAACAAAGGAGGATCCTTGAACCTGGGATGATCCTGGAACAAAGGGGGATCCTTGAACCTGGGACGATCCTTGAAACGGCCAGAACCTTTGAATCTGCTGCGCTCCTGGGTATCCTCCTGAACTCGTGAAGGATCCTATATGCTGAGGATAGGATCCTGTTGGCTGGAAGTATGAACTTGATGCCTGAGTCACTGTTGTTGATCCGTAGTGCACTCCTTTTGGTCCTCCCACATACTGAACGTCTGGAGTCACTGAAGGCTGAGAAGTTATCACCGGAGTATCAAAATTCAAAGATCTAGGCACCAGTGGGGAATGATCCTCTGCCGATCTCTTTTGTTTCTTGAGATCTCCGATTTCTTTGAGAATCCTTTCGTTGGTCTTATCCTGCTGCTGTATATGCTCCTTCATCTGCAAAATCAAAGTAAACATGTCACTAGTAGTAGGAGTATAAGAAGCAGAAGAAGTTGGAGGTTTTGAGAAAATGGGAGTTGGTTTCTTCTCAGCAATTTTCTGAGATCCAGCAGGTGGTGGAGGCAAAGGTGGAATGCCCTGAGATGAATTGACCGCAGACATTGCAGTAGAAGTATTCTTTGATGATGAAGCCATGTACTTGGATGCAATGAACCGGAATGATCACAAAAAGAAAAACTTCTTAGGAACGAAACACCAATTGCCCCACGGTGGGCGCCAAACTGTTTTGGTCAAAAATCAGATGAGGATAATGCAACCAAACTCTTTGTTACGGTGTATGATGCTTGAATTGATGAATAGCAATGAGGATCACTTAGAAGTAAATTGCACAAGTGACACAAAGATTTATACGAGGAAAAAGCCCTTGATCAATGAATGATCTCCGGCATAAAAAACCTCGGGTGATGGAAACTACCGATCACCAACTTCCAATTAACCAATAAATGTTTACAACTTCGGATAATAGCGAGCTAGGTACAAGGATCACTATAGTGTAAAGTGCAGAAAATGTGTAAAATCGCTAAGTGTTTTGCTGTATGCTCAAGAGTGTTGCCGTACGAGTGTGTGTAGCCAAAATTAGCCAAGTGTTTCTAAAGCTAGCTCGCTACCCCTTTTAAAAATAGAAGTTAACTAGCCTAACAAACTATCCGCAATTCGTGCCATGCTCCCACGTTCTCCACAACGTCCATTTTCAGTCAAACAGCTGCGAAATAACCGTGGAATATTCCTTAGTAACGTTGCTAAGACCAAGTCCAACTTGTTACTCCTGCAAAGCAATACGAAACTCAAAGCGAAATAACCGTGGATCCTTAGGGTGATCCATGATCCTGATCCTGAGGCACTTCTGAGGATCACTATCTGTCACAGAAGTAAGGATCACTAATAGGATAACACATGAGGATCATAGGTCATTAAAAATCCTGCCCTAACACTAAACATACTTTAAAAATAAATACTCACCCTTGAAGTTCGTTCAGCAGACACCTGAGAAGAGTCTGAAAGGTTAACGTCTTTAACGTCAGCTACCTCTTGAGTAACCTAAAGGATCATAATATATGATATCATATAAAAAGGTACACAATCCAGTGTTTAAAACTCAAAAGAAAATTAAATAGATTGAAAGAGTAATTTTATATGCTACCTCATCAGTATTTTTATCACCATTACCATCTCCACCAACCAACTCAACAATTACTACCGGATCCTCAGTTGTTTTTTGCACAGTATAAACACGATAGTCATTTTTAAGATTGAACTCTGAAACATCAATCTTAAAAGCAGCCTTCTTATCAACCAATCGAAATATCTCATGAGGGAATCCAGTATCATTGGCCTTAACCTGCCTCTCTCTTATGTCACTCGCCGCTAATCCAAGAAGCTTCTGAACATCTCTATCAAACATAACAAAAGAAACACTACCACTCTCATCATGCACCCGCACTTGCACCTTGAACCTGAAATATACACAACTAACTAAGTAAACTGCAAAACTATATTCAAATACGAGTCTTAGAATGTTACTTATATAAATATAACTCTAATTAATCATCTTTGCTTACTTTGTGGTGATCGATGTACATTCAGTATGACATCTGATATAAACCAAAGAAGTCGCAGGCAATTTCAAAATATCATCTAAAACATTCTCAACATTCTACAAGTATTCACTTTTTCCCATCACCTTCTTGAAACACTTACGACAGGCAGCATAAAACCAACCATACTCTTCTTGCACAATCTTAGGTGCTGTTTGTTTTTTCAGATGTAAAATGTCTGTAGTCTGCGGACCACATCTGCAGGCATCTGCAAGAGAAGATGTGGCCCAAATGTCTGCAGTCTGCAAGGAGAAGAGGGTTTGTTTTTTTTTCTTCAAAAACAACTTCACACACACACAACACACACAAGAGTTTTCTCTGCTCTCTCTCTCTCTACAAACACTCTCTCTCTCTCTACAACCACCACCACCTTCACCACCACCATCACAATCGTCCGCCACCACTCCTCCACCGTCCACCTGCCACCACCACAACCAACAACCACCGCAAACCCTAGCCCCCACTCCAAGAACCCACCGCAAACCCTAGCCCCCTGTCTCCTGCCGCGAAACCACCACCACCGCCGTCAGATCGAACCACCGCCGTCATCGTTCTCATCGTTCTCTCTCTCTGTGTCTCCTGCCGTCATCGTTCAAACCCTAGCCCCCTGTAACAAACCCTAGACCGTCATCGTTCGCAGACTACAAACGAGCAATAGATCGGAACCACCGTCACGGAACCACCTCTCTCTCTCTCACAGCTCTCTCTCTCTCTCTCACAGCTCTCTCTCTCACAGATCTCTCTCTCTCTCTACGGTCTCTCTCCCTCACAGCTCTCTCTCTCTCTCACAGCTCTCTCTCTCTCTCTCACAGATCTCTCTCTCTCTCTCTCTCTCTCTCTCTCTCTGCGGTGGTGGTGGCGGAGGTGGTGGTGGCGGAGGTGGTGGTGGCAGGAAGAAGAAGAAGGGTTGGTGGTGTGTGAAGATGTGTGTGAAGATCTTGAAGCAATATTCCATAGCTTTTTTTTTTTAAGCAAATAAAGACCCCTTTCAGGTCTTCTTTTTTTTAAAAAAAACAAACAGTCTTTAACCACTTATGTCTGCCCGCCCGCAGACATAAGCCCTTTGAAGACACTTTAAGCAAAAACAAACACAACCTTAATTGTCACAACCACAACACAAGACATTTCCTGTAAAAACACAACACACTTCATGTAAAAACACGCAGGTGACAAACTAAAAAATAACCAAACTATATACAAAGAAGTGAAACCTCTTCTATCTCGCTAATCTCATCAACATGTTTCTTCACACCTTCAGTTACAAATTCTTTATGTAATGGAAAAATAATCTGAGACGATAGTATCGTCTGAGAAGTAGAACTACTCCATTGTCCAAACTTCAATATATGCCTTTTGAATACCACAAATGATTAGAATTAGTATACAAATGACATGAAACCTAGTATTTGGCTTTACCATCTATATATAACAGAAATTATATTAACAATTACCTCTTCCTTAGCTCATCAACTTCATGAATTTCTTGATTCAGAAAAATTCATGTTGCAAACTTGTCACTTTGAATAGTATATTCACCTACACGGAAAAGTATATAGATATTTAATGTATACATGTCTTTATATTGCCAGAAATAAACAATATAGTTATGATTTGCAGAAAGTAACAAAAATACCTTTCCATTCCTTACACTTTCCATGCTGTACAACAGCCATCACATGCTCATGAGGTGGGACTTTAGAAATGAAGTCCTTAATCTGCAGAGCATAATCATTCCACATAGTACACCGCAAAACCTTACCACTACATGAAAAGAATATTCATATCAAAACAACATTGAATGAATAAAAACAGAATATAAATTAGGAAAACTATAACATTTATTAAAGAAGCAAATGGTTTCAATTTCAGTACTATATTCACTAAGAATAAACTGTAGACCTCATTTATTACCATGATTCAGCATTACATACAAACAATATAAACCTCATTTATTACCATTACATGATCCCACATTAAATACAAACATTCTTCATCTTATTTATTAACATTAAATACAGAGCTTATGATCACTACATGACTGAACATATAAACAACAACTTACTCCAAATCTTCAATATCGAAATTCAACTTCTTAGTCTCCTTTGGAAGTCGATCAAAGATTTTAAGATCTCCACAAGAAATCACAGATCCAGCAACATCTACATGATCACATTATACAAGAATATAAGTAAAACTCTCTAATATTATACAAGCAAGACATGATTACAAAAATATACATTACCAACACTCAAAGCATTTAACGCCTCTCCTTGAAGAATATCTTCATAAGCTCTGAAATTGAAACCATACTCAACACCTTGCCAATCTCTCACACGAGTAACAGTTGTGCATCTATAAAAGTTCATTTTATAAGGCTGCACTACTACTTTATATAAATCTTTATTCTCACCAACACCAAACTTCGAAAGAATCACAACAGCATCTTCTTGCAGCTGCCCATCAAAAATAGGTATCAGCCGACTCTTAATACCTCCTTGAATCTTAGCACCCTGAAGAACATTTAAAGAAATTATGTTTTTAGCATACAACACTACATTTTCTAAAATAAAACGGAAAAGCAGAGATATAAATTACCTTCTCATCAATGAAGATGATCTCCATTTTGTAACCCTGATTCCATTTTCGTATAATTCTCGCCTTCATGTTCCACATATCCTTAGTAGGATTCAAATCGTTAACAAAACTAAGATTATTACTGTCAACTGATATTGACATGCTTCTAATTCGGAATTCGGGTTGTGATTAAATTTCAAATTTCAAAATCAGAGAAGTTGAAAGCGTGATGAAATATGAAGAGGGAAATGAGAAGAAAAACCTTATATAAGAAGGATGATTGACAGGAGTTTGAATCTGAGTGACATGCATTAATTGCTAATTACTTATTCCCATGCATATTTAAATTTGAATTTCCCGGTAATTAGCGTTAAACATCTGCTGATCTAAAAGTATTACGGAAGATAACAACATCTGCTGCTGCTAAGTATACATTTGCCAAACGAACCAGCTGCTACTTTCTCGTCGATGGGCAGTGGTTGCCCTTTAGAATTAGAATGTGGGCCAGACCTTTAAAATTTGAAAATACACAAGGTAGTGGTTTGATGTGGGCCAACTTTGAATTTTAAAGTCTTTTAATATTAGGTTTTATGATGTAATAATGAGATAAGAAAAGCTTCTTGTTGGACATGGTCTCAAGCTGACACATCAGCTTTTCTTATGTCACTTGGATTTCTCCTTTTATAGAAAGTATAGATATCTAACTTATAATAAAAGACTCCAAATAATGTCACATGTTATTCTCTCCTTCAACCTCATAAATTTTATTTATATTTGTTTAATAATTTTTTTAATATTAGCATTAATATTAATATTAATTAATAACCAATATATAGATATCACTTATTTTTATCCTTATTTTTATCTAAAATTAATAAATAACTTTAATTTTGCAATTTAAACCTTTTATTTTTTGGGGAATTGGCCTGTAATAATCTCACCTAGACCTTATTGGCCATTAATAATCCCACCTCAGAATATTCCCCCCACTAGTCCCCACCTTTCACCTATTTTTCCTACAATGGTCCCTCGTTAAAAAAACTTAACAGAGTTAAGCTTTTTTCCAAATTGCAAATAGATTTTTTAGGGCTTTTGATCAGAACAATGATACAAGTCCATTGATGTAAACCTTACTTCGAAATGGTGCTCCAAGTGACTTGATTTTGGTTAATTGGAAATTTAAACACCCGAATTGAAGCGTCGTTTTCATCGTTTGGAGCACCGTTTCGAGTCAAGTTTTACATCAATTGACTCGTATCGTCGTTCTAATCAAAAGCCCTAAAAATCTATTTGTAATTTGGAAAAAAGCTTAACTCCGTTAAGTTTTTTTAACGGGGGACCATTGTAGGAAAAATAGGTGAAAGGTGGGACTGGTGGGGGGAATATTATGAGGTGAGATTATTAATGGCCAATAAGGTCTAGGTGGGATTATTAGAGGCCAATTTCCCTTATTTTTTTTACTTTTAACCCAAAGATTTTCATCTTTTGCAATTTAATACCAACTCTTTTTTATTTTCAATTTTGGTCCACCATACTTTTCATCTTTCCCAAGTTTTTCGTTTCATTCTAAATTTTTCGAGTTAACGCACCGCAACGTGCGTGTGGGGTTCAACATATTTTCGTATATTTTTTCCCGTTTGACTGGCCCGTAGCGTCACATCTATTTTTCTGCGTTTGACAAGTTCGTCCAACACGAGGGTCCTGGATGGACTTAGTTATTTTTTTCTAAGGTTTACGTTTCGGTTTAATTTCTCAGCAACGAGCGTGCGTGATTCAAAGATTTTACGTCTACTTTTCGCTCGGCGTTATTTTTTTCCCGTTTTTATTTATTTTGTTTTTACTAGCTTTTCCGGTGTTTGTGGTCGCTAACAATGGTATAGTATTGCTACTACTACTTAACACGGTTTTATGACAACCGCTGTAACACATGGGTTTAATACTAGTTATATAGATATATATTGTTTTAAATCTAGTTGTGTGGGATGATGATATACGGTGTGTTTAAAAAAATTAAAGTGATGTCAGAATAAACTCAAAATAACAAACTAAACTAAAGTAAATATTTATTACATTCTTATTGTATCTGTAATAAAAAAAAGGTTAAGTGGCAAATTTGATTTAAATAATCCCAACTCACTGATATTGGCCAATAATAATCTCAACTCACTTAATCACCAATAATAATCCGAACTATTCACTTTTGTTTGTAAAATACTCTCAGTTAAAAAAACACTAACTAGGTTAAAAATTGCTGATGTGGCTTGCCACGTGGCATATTTTGATGACGTGACAACTGATGTGGCAGTCTACATGGCATATTTTGATGACGTGGCAGCTGATGTGGCAGTCTACGTGGCATATTTTGATGACGTGGCAGCTGATGTGGCAAGTGACGTGGCAAGCCACATCAGCAATTTTTTAACCTAGTTAGTGTTTTTTTAACTGGGAGTATTTTACAAACAAAAGTGAATAGTTCGGATTATTATTGGTGATTAAATGAGTTGGGATTATTATTGGCCAATAACAGTGAGTTGGGATTATTTAAATCCAATTTGCCTAAAAAAATATATATATAAGGATATTAAGTTCCGTAGGAATAATATCAATATTCTTTTATTAGTTATATTCATATAGTTTTTTTTCCACTTAATTCAGTTTGAATTTATAACAATATTTAAACTCATATAACCTTTCAAAGAAATATTAAAATTTTAATGATTTTAAAAATTCATATAGTTTTTTTCCACTTAATTCAGTTTGAATTTATAACAATATATTTAAACTCATATAATCTTTCAAAGAAATATTAAAATTGTAATGGTTTCAAAAGGAATTTATAACAATATATTTAAACTCATTGTTTGATCCTCTTTGGGAGTTTATCTTTTGTATTTCCCCAAAATGCAAACAAAAACATCCAAAAATGTAGCATATGATGCCAGACGACAAGATCAATGACTCAAATGTTCGAGACTACATTTTTGTTTCTCCAAAAGCTCTAAACAAAACACGCCAATGTTCTTTTTAGATCTCGATGAAGAATTCTTCAACAAGACTGGAGTGTTAAACATACATCATCAAATGATATCCCACAAAATTATTCTAAGAATGTATATTATTTTTTCTTTCAAAAAAAGTTTGTTTAGGGAGTAATTTGCTATTTTTAAATATATACAAAACTAGGTTAGAAACTCGTGTATTACACGACTTGATTAAATATATTTTTATATACTAAGTAATAAAAAAGTTACACCGTCTTGAATAAATATAATGTAATGAGTCAAGATACGTTTTTTTTTGGGAAAAGTGAACTTTAATGATCTACTATGTACATATTATAACATTTTATTTTGTTTTTTTTATTTACTAAAAGATGAGTTATTATCAAGGTTGGAGAACTCGCTAGTCGCTAGTCGGCCGGTGAGGTGTGGACTAGCGACTACTCGGGATTAATCGGATCGGAACTTTATATGTAAATTTTATTATTTTTATAAATATGTATATATACTCACACATCAATATCAATATAATACTTAAAAAGGTAAAGTAGTTCAAAATGCAAACTAAACTTACATATAAGTCATAACATAACAAGTCTCAGTACTTAAAATTCAAACATTAACAAATAGCTCAAATGTAATCGTCATTCCCATAGTGTTCAACGATTTCGACACCATCCCCCTCGTATTCAGTCTCCTTGTCTACTTCATCCTCTTTCTGCGACTCAAATTATTTATCATATTAGGGTAAGGGATAAGGAAAATGGGCTAAAGTTGTAATCTTGGGCCTGTTTTGTAAGGATTTCAAATGGGCCGACTAGGGCGACTTGGACCGGCTTTGACAGACTAGCGATTTTTTGACTGATTAGTGAAAAATTACTCAGTAGAAGGCCGACTAGCGACTAGTCGGCGATTAATCGCTGAGTAATCACGATTTTTGCAACACTGGTTATTATTAATAAGCGGAAAAATAAAAGAAATTGTAAGAAAAGAAATATTAAATAAATAAAAGATAAGCAAAAAATGTTATAAAGATAAAGATTATATATCAATAATATTAAAAATAAATTAAAGAGGAAAATGACACATGACATTAATTTGAATAATTTATTAGAAGATATATATATATAGGTATATAGGGAGCCGCTAAAATGAAAACCACCTTCAGTTGTAAGAACCGCGAGAACCACTTTCAGCCAATCAGATTTTGCCAACATAAAGGGTATTTTGGTCTTTTACCCCAAATATCATATCTTCCCTCTCTCTTCAATTAATATACCTCTCTCCTCTTTATATACCTCCCACCTCTCTCCTCTCTCCTCTTTCATCTTTCATTCTCTTCTTCTTCAAATTCTCTCTGCAATAAAGAAACCCCAAATCAAAATTTAAACCACCCCCAAATCATTATCATAGTCAACAATCTCCAAAAAGTAAGAGGAATCAGGGGATTTTACATTCATTCGCCGGAACAACCAACATTGACGCCGCCTGAACCTCTACTGCCGCCGCCACCGTCGTCATCTCCGGCTGGTTACCAGTGCCGGAAAGGTCTCACCGGAGAGGGAGCCGCAGCTGGGACGTCGCCGGCTCCTCCGGTACGTAAACAGGGGGGTTGTCGGCTGTACTTGGGGGTAGCGAGCTCCAATCTGATGTTTTGTGGTTGTTGGTGTCCAGATCTATGATGTTGGTGTCCTTCACCCCCTAATTTCTCTCTCTCAAGATCGTTCTAACCCCATACATGTTACAGTGGTGGTTGGTCAGCGGCGGTGGTTCTAACAGTGGGTTAGTGGCTGGTGGTGGCGGTTCGACGACTGGGTGTTGGGCCGGCGGCAGCGCCGCCGTGAGCGGCGGAGGCCCTGGTCTCCTCCCGACGAGTTGATGATACCGATGGTATTTTGATATGTTTGGTATTTTTGATCTTGTTTTGATCTTGTTTCTGTTGTGTTACAATTACACAAAATTGGTTGTTATTGTTGCTGGGTTTTCCTTTGATTTGATCTTGGGTATGTACAGCAAGTTTGGTTGTATTTGTTGTTGGATTTTCCTTTGATTTTGGGTATTCTTTATGAAATGGGTATTTGGGTGTTTTATTAGAGATGTTTTGTGTGCTTCTGTTGGTTGGCTTCGATATTGTTTTTACAGGTGACTGATTTTTGCAAGCGGTGTCGATGGTGCCCGGGTGGTGCTCCGTGGTGCCTGCTTGTTGCCGGTGGTGCCCGATCGAAAAGTTGTTGAATTTGTGTGATGTTTGTCTGCTACTTTTGATGTTTACGGCGGATTTTTTATGATGCTGGTTATTTTGATGTTTACGTCTGATTTTTTGATGATGCTGGTTATTTTGATGTTTACGGCTGATTTTTTGATGATGCTGGTTATTTGATCGGTTGGATCTGGGTGGCGATGATGAAAAAAAAACCTAGATTTTGATGACCATGGCGTGGCAAGGTCGGCGGAGGGTAGGTTTTTTAACCTGCACCCCTACTTTTGCAGCCTCTGATTATCGGAAAATCTGAGCCAAAACATCGTTTTTTTTAAGATTCCACTCGTTTTTTTTTTATTTTTGTTTGTTGGGTTTTTATATTTTTTTGAGGCGTCGATGATGATAACAATATATCTGAGACACCTCCCGAGTTTGCGATTTCTGGGTGCGTTCGTTTTTGCGTAAAAATTTTTTTGTAAAAAAAAAAAATTAAACCGTAAACCTTTTAACGTAAACCGTAAACTTTTTTAACCTAAAACGTAAAAACGTGAAGCGTAAAACATAAAAAGTTTTACGTAACATGTAAAACGTAAAAAGTTCAACGTGAACTTTTAAACATAAAATGTAAACTTTTTAACGAAAAACGTTAAACGTAAAATGTAAAAAGTTTTACGTAAAACGTTAAAAGGTTTACGCAACACGTAAAAAGTTTTTTGGCGGTCGTAAAACGTAAAACGTAAAAAAGTTTTACGTAAAACGTAAAAAGTTTTACCTAAAACGTAAAAACGCAAAAAGTTTACATAAAACGTAAAAACTGTTACGTAAAAAACGTGTAAAAAACGGCGTTAAAAACGTAAATTACGTTAACGTAAAAATGGCGCGTTGAAAAAAACAGCGTTAAAAACGGTGTTAATAAAAGGCGCGTAAAAAATGGCGTTAAAAAATTGGCGCGTAAAAATCGGTGTTAAAAAACGGCGCGTAAAAAACGGTGTTAAAAAATTGGCGCGTAAAAAACGGCGTTAAAAAATTGGCGCGTAAAAAACGGCGTTAAAAAGTTGGGGCGTAAAAATGGGGCGTTGAAAAAACGGCGTTAAAAAACGACGCGTAAAACAACGGCGTTAAAAAATTGGCGCGTAAAAAATAACGACGCTTGAAAAACCCGGCGTAAAAACGGCGCGTCAAAAAAACGTAAAACTTAGGGAAATTGGCCTGTAATAATCCCACCTAGACCTTATTGGCCATTAATAATCCCACCTCAGAATATTCCCCCCACCAGTCCCACCTTTCACCTATTTTTCCTACAATGGTCCCCCGTTAAAAAAAACTTAACGGAGTTAAGCTTTTTTCCAAATTACATACAGATTTTTTAGGGCTTTCGATTAGAACGACGATACGAGTCCATTGATGTAAAACTTTCCTCGAAACGATGCTCCAAACGATGAAAACGACGCTTCAATTCGGGTGTTTAATTTTTCAACTAACCAAAATCAAGTCACTTGGAACATCATGTCGAAGTAAGTTTTACATCAATGGACTCGTATCATCGTTCTGATCAAAAGCCCTAAAAAATATGTTTGTAATTTGGAAAAAAGCTTAACCCCGTTAAGTTTTTTTAACGGGGGACCATTGTAGGAAAAATAGGTGAAAGGTGGGACTGGTGGAGGGAATATTCTGAGGTGGGATTATTAATGGCCAATAAGGTCTTGGTGGTATTATTACAGGCCAATTCCCCTAAAACTTAAAAAGTTTAACGTAAAACTTAAATTGTAAAAAGTATAAAAAAACTTTTTAAAAAAATCTGAATTTTAAAATGTTTTTAATAAAAAAGTTATGTTTAAAAAATAAAAAGTAATATAATAATACAACAAAACTAATAAAAAACAATAAAGACAAAAAGACAAAATAGAGTTATTTTACCAAATTACCCTTTTGTATTATAATATTAAAGACATAATAAGACAAAAACTATTTAATATTAATTTTTGTTACTTTTAATCTCATCCATCCATCTTGTTGATCTAAAGGCTAGAAAGTGGTTCCCATGGTTCTTACAACTAGAGGTGGTTTTCATTTTAGCGATCCCCTATATATATATTTAGGGAAATTGGCCTGTAATAATCCCACCTAGACCTTATTGGCCATTAATAATCCCACCTCAAAATATTCCCACCACCAGTCCCACCTTTCAGGTATTTTTCCTACAATGGTCCCCCGTTAAAAAAACTTAACCGGGTTAAGTTTTTTTCTAAATTACAAACAGATTTTTTAGGGCTTTTGATTAGAACGACGATACGAGTCCATTGATGTAAAACTTGCCTCGAAACGGTGCTCCAAACGATGAAAACGGCGCTTCAATTCGGGTGTTTAAATTTCCAATTAACCAAAATCAAGTCACTTGGAGCACCATTTCAAAGTAAGTTTTATATCAATGGACTCGTATTATCGTTCTGATCAAAAGCCTTAAAAAATCTGTTTGAAATTTGGAAAAATGGTTAACTCCGTTAAGTTTTTTTAACGGGGGACCATTGTAGGAAAAATAGGTGAAAGGTGGGACTGGTGAGGGGAATATTCTGAGGTGGGATTATTAATGACCAATAAGGTCTAGGTGGGATTATTAGAGGCCAATTCCCCTATATATATATATATATATATATATATATATATATATATATATATATATATATATATATATATATGTGTGTGTGTGTGTCAACTTAAAATATAGGATGTTGTAACCTTATAAATTGTTTTAAAACTTGTAATTTATAAGATAAAATTAAACACATATATATGTATTTCGGAATAAACATATTTCTTATATAGAATGATTTTCTAAAACATGTAATTTACATTGAGTAACATATTAATCATTTTATATTATATTATACTATCTCTTAAAAGATGAAGTCGGTGCACAACAGCCATCGCCTTTGCTTTTATATAAACAATATTTGAGTATGAAGAGCCAAGATTGGAGTTTGGTCTGCTGCTTCTCCTTCATCAAGCTAAACATGAGGTCAAGAGTTCGACTCCTTTTTTCAAATTGAGTTTTATTTTATTGAGTTTTGACTTGCTAAAATTAATTGTTTACACATAGTTTAAATTTATAGTTTGGATTTTAAAAATAAAAGTTGGTTGTTACACTTTATAAATGGATACCTACATCCATATTTTTAAGTAAATTATGCATCTACTTCTAACTTTTGATAATTAATACCTTTGATTCACCAAACTTTTCTACTTAATAACTTAATGTCTCATTTTATTTGAATTGCTTTTACGATTTTAGACCGTAGTGTGTCATACATTAATATACTTTTTTTTTTAATTTATGCCTAACGATGTTAATGTCTAAATTACTTTTACGATTTTATATGGTTGTCAAAATTACTGTTACAATTTTACATAACAAAACGACCGAGATATACTATCTTTTTATCTATTTCAAATGACATTAGTGTCACGAACGTACCGTGTGTAATAAAGTCAAAAATGTGTAATGTCATATGTGGGCATCACATGTTAATGTCATCATCATACACTGTAATTACAATGCTTATGTAGGTTACATCGAATTAGATCGGATACGTCGAAACACGTGTTTTCATATGGTTAATGCATCACATAACGTGCCGATAACTATAAACAACTAAGACGTCACCGCCGTAACACGCGACGTATGGCAGTATTGACGTACCTATCGGTTTAATTCACGTTTCAACGTAAACGACTAACGTTTTGACATAAACTTTTTGCTAAAACAAGTCTGGTCAAATACAATACATTTTTTATACTTTTTTTGTACGTTCGTAAACTGTGTTTGAAAGCGAGTCGGGTCAAATATAATAGACGGCAACCTGATTGTAATATCTGAAAGTTCAAAAAAACCAAAAATAATAAATATCAATTAACTTTGTCGGGTATCCTTTTTAAAACGAGTTTAATAAAAAAAAAGGATTAAGTGATTATCACCTTTGTCCAAACATTTCTCTTGGTAAATAGTTTTAGCAATATTGTATGCTAGTAATAACAATTTTTTTTATGAAGTTCTAATAGTTTAGAATCAATTAAAAATGTAACTAAACTAAAAGGATTGTTTTGTAAGTCGGCCTTAAGTCAAAGGGGTTTAGTGAAGATTTGAAATTAAATCAACTCCATATATATTTCTACGTAGCCATGTTCTTGTTTTGGAATTTTAGAATTTCCATAAAGAAATTCACCATAACCATCGGCCATCCTACCAATTTTGTAATCGACTTTGATTGAAGATTAAGGTGCTGTTTGTTTTTTTAGAGGTAAAACGTCTGCAGTCTGCGGACCACATCTGCAGACATCTGCAGCTGAAGAGGTGGACCAAACCTCTGCAGTCTGCAAGAAGAAGACTGTTTGTTTTTTAACTTCTGCAAGCTGCTGAAATAAACTGATTTTATTTAACTTAAAAGAGTTTCTTAACATTCAAACATAAATAATAGTTATACAATACTGAAATAATATTCATAAAAAGACTAACATTTTTTTAAATAATTGAATTCATCGCTCAAACCCTATTATTCCAAAATTATATAAAATCAACAAATTCATACAACATTGTGCTTTATTTGAATTGAATATGACAAACATAAATGGATCACATGTTCTTGCTTAAAAAGGCTAGAAAAAAAAAAGATGAAAGTGGCCTGCTATGCTAATCTTGAAATATCTGCCTAAGTTTCAAGAAAATGTGAAGGTTTTAGATCATGATCATTACATTCATATATACATATAGCTTGAAAGTTAAAGCTAATTTTTTTCAAAGAAATCTGGGGATTGCGTAATAATCATCGGCCACAGTTTCTTCCACATATGGCACGCTAATCATCATCACCACCATCGACTCGAGGTTTTCAAAACTGTTTGTCCGGGATTTGTTAGTTTTTAGCTTTGTTTTAGCATCCCTAAGCTTTCTCTCAAGCATTACCACCTTCTCCGATGAACTTGAGCTCGTTACTAGTTTTCGTTAGCAACTTGATCTTAGCTTCAGCGTTCACAGCCCTGTATTCTGCCTCATAATCGTTTTCCTTGCCTGAAAACAACATTTTATGATTTAGGCGCATTAGATTGGTGCTAAACGGGTCGCGTTCGCAGGTTGGCATGTTCAACCCGACCTGAACCGAAGATTTTAGATGAACCCGAACCCAAAAACATGTCAATCCATAACAAAAACACAAAAGTATGTGACACGTAGATTTTTTTTTTATGAAAACACCATATCAGTTCATCAAATTTGCCATTTTAACGATAAAAGGCAACAAAAAAAAAAACAACATAAGTCAAAGATAAGAGGGTCAAATTCATCAATAATCAACAAGAAATCACACTAAAATACATAAGATAACTTACATTTCAAAAAGCTTTGCGCGATTCCACCAATGAACCGTATTAAACACAAGAACATCAGAATCAATCCACGTCGAACTAACATTATCTAACTCATCGAGTTTAACCATCGACCTCCTCAGTGAATGTCTCGAAGCGAACCAAATATTTTTATAATAGTGATCCAAATATTTGGAAAACAAAATGGTTTAGAGGCTGCATACATTCAAAAGAGTCAAAAGTCAAACTATTTTAATTGATTTGCAGAGCTCTTCTAACAGTTCTATTTCTTAAATATAATAGTAATCTCTCAATTCATTCAATGAACTTACAAACAGGAGTTCATCAGTTACAAAATGTGTTTGAGGAACTAATATTTTCAAACTAACATTTACAAATCGTAAAGGAAGTTGTTATTCAATCAACTTATAGTTCTATATAGGGATGAGCATATCGGTATCTGATACCGAACCGATACCGATACCGCCTAATTCCGATCCCGAATTTCACCCAAACTAGGTACCGATACCGATACCGAAACATGTCGGTTAGGTATCGGTACGGTACGGTATCGGTATTATACCGTATTTTGAGGGTCGGTATCGGTATAATACCGATACCGTACCGTACCGATACCGAAAACGCCAAAAAGTGGATACCGATCGGGATCGGTACGGGATCGGTATTCGGTGGCATATGCTCATCCCTAGTTCTATACAACATAAATAGTTTAAATAAGCAACACCAATTACCATTACTATTAAAGTAGGTACATAACAAAAACTAACGGCAAGAGCTAAAATCATGAATAAAGACATGATTATCTGTCAAATAAGTAGCACCAATTACCATTACTATCGATTACCAGTCATAAAACTACACAAACTATTACAATGAAATTACCTTAGATGTTAGAGGAGGAGTGGAGATACAAGGTTTGAGGCGGTGGAGGGGGTGGAGATCGAGGGCTGCGCTGGACCAGGGGGTGGAGCACGACTGCTGGAGAGGTTCAGATGGGGTGGAGAACGACGGGGGCTGGGGCTGCGGCTGTGGAAGGGGGTGGTGCTCGGCGGTGGAGAACAACTGCGGGGAGAGGTGGAACGACTGCTGGAGGGGTGGAGGGCAGCGTGACGGCGGCTGGAGGTGGAGGAGCAGGGAGGTCGGCTGTGGAATGTAGAAGGAACTAGGGTTTTGAGAGTTTTGTGTTTGGAAGAGGTTGAAGAGATATGTGAAGAGGTAAGATAGGATCTGCGCGAGGAAGAGCCACTGAAGAGGTTTTTTAATGAATTGTCTTCTAAAAATCAAACAAGCTGCAGACCTCTATGTCTGCGCGTGGTCTGCTTGGTGAAGACAAAAGAGATCCCGAAGCTCTTTTAACAAAAAACAAACAGCACCTAAATGATTAACATATTTGGCTTGAATTCCTAAAACCTTTTTCGCTATGAATGCATACTAACCTAACCGCCACAACATCCACCACTCCCATCCTGTGTCTTCTCGACATTCAGCGACAACATACCATTGCGAGGAAACATCGGTGACACCACGTTGATAGGCTATTGTCGCTACTAGACTCGGTTGTTCATCTCCGTGCGTACCGATGAGATCACCATAACCACACGTCACCACAGCCATCTCACCACCGCAGCTAACCGCCTAGCTCCATCGCCACGCTAGGTAATGTCCTAATTTCTGCTCCACTCAAATCTCCTTTTGAATGAATATTGATATAACTCGTCACCTTCTCAGCCAATTACGAAACCGCCTTAATCCGCCGCGACCCTCTTTGTTCCGATCCACCACCGATTCACCTCCTTGTATCTCTAAAAGAATCTGATTGGGCTACCACCGTACCGCTACGGTTCATCGGCGCCGCCCTTAATCCATCCTTTTTCGACTATTTGAGGTAATTAACTATAGAGCCTATGTGACAACTCGAATTCCCAAGATTCCTATTTCGCATTTATTGCACGTTCCTGTATTGTTTAGTTGTTTAATTGCACAAATGATTGGCTATGGAACTGTAACGTTTTGATACAATGAAATGTATTGTGTGATTATGCATGGTTATGTGTTAATTGTGATAGATTTGTTAAATGCATAAACTAGGTGGTGAAACTGTGAAATAGTTGAAGATGGTGTGCTTGTGTAAAATATGATACTTAGGGAGGAAAAGAGTAATTAGTGAAATCCTAGAGATTCATAACCCTAATCTCTTTTCACTAATCATTTGACAAAACAAAACACGTACTTGCAATTCTCTGATTCTCTGGCAATCATCATCACCATCATCATTGGCACTAGATATCCATCGCTCTTGATTTCCATACCCTAACTAGAATCAATTCAAGGTAATCGTTTATTGCTTGCTCGATTGTATCAATTCTTGATTATTAGAATACTTATAAAACCTAGCTTTGATTTGATGGTTCTGTGCTTTAATTTGATTCTGATTATCGTGATGATGATGATGATTAGTTGCATGCGTGTTAGATTGTTCTTGTGATGATTGTTGTTGTTAAGCATCGGTCGATTCATTATGATTCTGCCGTTGTTATGATTAAAAATTAGGGTTTTTAGAATAATGAATGAAACTGTGGAACGAAGGAAACGTAACTGCTTCAATCACAATGAACGTATGATTAATTGTTTGTCTGAGCTTTGTGAATGAATGATGAAGTCTGAGTTTTGTATCACTGATATAATTGTCTGAGTTTTATTATAACACAATGATGTCCGAGCTTTAATAACATGAGAACGTAGTCTGAGTTTTGACAAGGACTTAGGTCCGACTTTTAGCATATATCTAAGTAGTCCGACCTTTGAAACAATTGCATATGTCCGAGTTTCATAGATACCTAGTCCGAAGTTTATATGTATTAGAGGATGTCCGAGTTTTATATATAGCATATCACGAATGTCCGACCTTTAACACATTGTGAGGTCCGAGTTTCATGACCCTTACATGGTCCGAGTTTCTTACATGCCCTGTCCGACCTTTAACCCTAGTAAGAGGTCCGACTTTTGGCCTAGGTCAAGGGTGGTCCGAGTTTTGTGACCATATCCCCTTGTCCGACTTTTTATATAGATATGGGGTCCGAGTTTTGCTAAATAGAAGTTATGTTGTCCGACTTTTGACCCCATGGCCCCTAATCCGAGTTTAACCCCACACACTTTAGATCCGACCTTTAATGGCACATAAGGGTCCGAGTTTCATGCTTAGGGACCCTTGTCCGACCTTTGAACAGGGGAAACCCCCCCCCCCCCCCCACACTTGTCTGAGTTTAGAAGGGCAAGGCCATGTCTAATGTTGTGTGATGTTAAATTGGAAACAATGAATTGCATATTAGATAATGATTAATCTGTTAAGCTGTGTATGACACTTATGACACTTTGTTAAATCCCTGACTTCGTTATACCTGTGAAGTTTAATAACGCTGCTAATGTACTGAGTATCTTAACGATGACAATTAGATTATCATCCATGTTAGACTGAAATGTGAAAGCAAAGGCGTGACGCATGAATTATGTGAATACGATGAACTGATTATATGATGTATGATTCTATATGTGTATAATCGTATAATACTGAATGCAATTGTATGACTCTGCATGCGTGAACATTCTATGCGATATCATCATGTACACAATAAACACACAAGACACAACTGCCTGAATGTCAATGATTTGCAAACCCTAATTTGATGCAAACACTCACATCGTATCATGTGCAACATATCCTAGGTCGTGTGTAACGGACTTAGACATTTGATAAACCCTAGAGCATAGCATACCGAGCAAACCAAGGTGAGTTCACACTCTTACTAAGGCATGGGATTCCCAGGGCTTGGGAATGGGATTTAAGGAATAAGGTTGAATAGATTCGTACTGACACTACCACTAGACTACCATACTCGCTGTCCTCGGTTGTGCAGGACACATACTCATGCTACTCACTGTCCTCGGTTGTGCAGGACACATACTTACAATCTACGTAGACTTACACTTACTACTATCCTCGGTTGTGAAGGATACTCACGTAAAACCTACGTGTACTTATACTTACTACTATCCTCGGTTGTGAAGGATACTCACGTAAAACCTACGTGTATTTATACTTACTACTATCCTCGGTTGTGAAGGATACTTATGGTTATGAATAGTCTAGTGGTTATACAACATGGGAAGCCCCCACCAATAGAACGTACTATCGGCCCAGTAGAGCCACATGTTACAAACGAACTTACTATTACGCATTTACTATCTGTGAACTCGCTCAACTAGTTGTTGATCTTCTATTACATGCCTTGCAGGTCGTTAGATACATGGAGCTTGCACGGGGAGGAGCTGGTCGTTGTGGGCTTGGATCATGATTGTTTCTTAAAACACTTATGACATTACATACTTATTTATGTTGGGTTTTATCTATACGCTTCCGCTAAACAATGATAACTTACTTATGATTTTGGAACACCTATCATATGGATTTGGTTTGGTTTAATGGCAATTACTTTTACTATATATATTGTTCTATATGATTGGTGGCTTGATCCTGGTCAGTCATGCTCCCAAGCGGTGATACTCCGCAGGTGGATTTTGGGGGTGTGACAGATTGGTATCAGAGCCATTGGTTATAGAGAACTTGGTTTTAATATGGGAAAACGTTTTATTAAAACCAGACTATAACCAGAACAGTGCTCTCAACGATCCACAACGACGCTTCGCTCCACGTGCAAGACTCAACATCCTAGGTAATAAGGTTTATGTTTATTACCTGCTTGCTAGAACTGCATAGAACTTTGCTCGTAGTATGCTTAGATTACACTGCTCATTACTTGTTATTGCTTGAGAACACCTACTTGCTTACACTTTTCTGTCATCGCACTACTCGCGAACCATTCATACTTATGCTACCTTTACTGCTCGATCATGTCTGGACGTGTTAACATGACTCAAGCCCAGTTGACGGCTCTAATTAACGAACAAGTTGCTGCTGCGGTTGCAGCCGCACAAGCAGGAGGTATAGCCTGTTATTCCAGACCTATCCTAGGATGTTAGATCCTACTCTCGTGACCCAACTCTCGCGCTTAACCTTGACCTATCTTTCTCGCGCAACGGGTCAGAACGCACAGCAACCTGTCTGCACATTCCAGAACTTCATGGTCTGTCGACCAAGCACGATCAGTGGCACGGAAGGAGCAGTGGGACTCCTCCATTGGTTTGAGAAGCTAGAAACTGTGTTCGAAATGTGTGAATGCCCTGAGGCTCGCCGGGTGAAGTACGCCACTGGCACTCTCGAAGGAATAGCGCTAACTTGGTGGAACGCGCAAGTACAGATCCTAGGGTTGGCAGCTGCTAACGCCACACCTTGGGAAGATTTCAAGGAACTGATCAAACGAGAATACTGCACACGCGATGACATCCACAAGTTGGAAGTGGAGCTTTATCATTTGAAGATGACGGGGTCAGAGGTCGAAGCTTATACGAAACGGTCGAACGAACTGGCCATCTTGTGTCCAACCATGGTGGACCCTCCGATCAAGCGTATCGAATTGTACCTCAAGGGTCTAGCCTCAGAGATTCAAAGTTATGTAACATCGGCCAACCTTGCTACTATCCAGGATGTCACTCATCTTGCTCATCGCCTCACAGATCAGGCAGTGGAACAGAACAAGCTGCCTAGACGCATTGGTGCTACTACTACTACTTCTGCTATTCCCAGTGACAACAAGAGAAGGTGGGATGGAACCTTCAGCAAGGGTTCAACTTCAGTTCAGTCTCAGGCACGGCAACGAAAGATTTATGACTATCAGAACACTGGTCAGCAATCTTCTGGTAGTCAAGGGTTGCAACCTCGTCTTAGTTGGTCAGACATTCTCCATCAACCTCATTCCCTAGTCTTGGGTAGTTTCGACATCGTCATTGGGATGGATTGGTTACCCCAACAGCAAGTGGAGATCCTATGCTAAGAGAAGATTGTTTGTATTCCCCGTTCTGGTCAAGAACCTCTCGAAGTTCAAGGCGACAAGAGTGGTGCTGTGGTTGGCATCATCTCTTTCTTGAAGGCTCAGAAATGTTTACGAAAGGGTCATACTGCCATTTTGGCACTTGTTACTGATGCATCGACGAAAGAGAAAAGGATAGAGGATATTCCAGTTGTACGCGAATTTCCTCAGGTGTTTCCTGAAGATTTACCTGGTCTACCGCCTCATCGTCAAGTCGAGTTTCAAGTCGAGCTAGCTCCAGGAGCAGCACCTATAGCTCGCGCACCGTATCGTTTCACTCCAACTGAACTGGAAGAACTGTCAAAGCAGCTACAAGAGCTCTTGGAAAAGGGGCTTTATTCGTCCAAGCTCTTCGCCTTGGGGAACTCCAGTATTATTTGTGAAAAAGAAGGATGGCACTTTCAGAATGTGCATTGATTACCGCGAACTAAACAAGGTCACAGTGAAGAACCGTTATCCTCTTCCTCGCATTGACGACTTATTCGACCAGTTGCAAGGGTCGAGTTACTATTCCAAGATTGATCTAAGGTCTGGTTATCATCAGCTGAGAGTCCGGGATGAGGACGTCTCCAAGACAGCATTTAGAACTCGCTACGGCCATTACCATGTGGTGAGCAGGGATGGGATCCATGTTGATCCATCCAAAGTAGATTCGATCAGGAACTGGCCTGCAGCGCGTACACCAACGGAAATACGCCAATTCTTGGGTTTGGCGGGGTATTACAGGCGATTCATCAAAGACTTTTCGAAGATCGCACAGCCGCTTACTATGCTGACACAGAAAGGTGTCACCTACCGTTGGGGAGATTCCCAGGAAACCGCTTTTCAGTACCTAAAGGATAGGCTTTGCAGTGCACCTATTCTCTCATTGCCAGAGGGCACAGACGATTTTGTGGTCTATTGTGATGCATCGATACAGGGGCTTGGTTGCGTATTGATGCAGCGGGATAAAGTTATTGCCTACGCTTCTCGTCAACTCAAAGTTCATGAACGGAACTACACGACGCACGATTTAGAGCTGGGAGCTGTTGTTTTTGCACTTAAGATATGGTGACACTACCTGTACGGTACCAAGTGCACTATTTACACCGATCACAGGAGTCTCGAGCATATCTTCAAGCAGAAGGAATTGAACATGCGTCAACGACGATGGGTCGAACTGCTTAATGATTACGAATGCGCCATCAAGTACCATCCAGGAAAAGCCAATGTTGTGGCTGACGCTTTCAGTCGAAAGGACACTCTACCTAGACGCGTACGAGCCTTACAGCTCACTATTCAGTTCAGTCTTCCTGCACAAATACGAGATGCTCAGGTGGAAGCATTGAAACCAGAAAACGTAAAGGCTGAAGCCTTACGCGGCTCAAGGCAACACTTAGAACAGAAGGAAGACGGCGCCTACTATGTAACAGGGCGTATTTGGGTCCCACTTTATGGCGGTTTACGAGAGCTTGTGATGGACGAAGCACACAAGTCTCGCTACTCGGTACATCCAGGGTCGGATAAAATGTACCACGATCTCAAAGCTACATATTGGTGGCCTAGTATGAAGGCTCACATCGCTACTTACGTCGGCAAGTGCTTGGCCAATAATAATCTCAACTCACTTAATCACCAATAATAATCCGAACTATTCACTTTTGTTTGTAAAATACTCTCAGTTAAAAAAACACTAACTAGGTTAAAAATTGCTGATGTGGCTTGCCACGTGGCATATTTTGATGACGTGACAGCTGATGTGGCAGTCTACATGGCATATTTTGATGACGTGGCAGCTGATGTGGCAGTCTACGTGGCATATTTTGATGACGTGGCAGCTGATGTGGCAAGTGACGTGGCAAGCCACATCAGCAATTTTTTAACCTAGTTAGTGTTTTTTTAACTGGGAGTATTTTACAAACAAAAGTGAATAGTTCGGATTATTATTGGTGATTAAATGAGTTGGGATTATTATTGACCAATAACAGTGAGTTGGGATTATTTAAATCCAATTTGCCTAAAAAATATATATATAAGGATATTAAGTTCCGTAGGAATAATATCAATATTCTTTTATTAGTTATATTCATATAGTTTTTTTTCCACTTAATTCAGTTTGAATTTATAACAATATTTAAACTCATATAACCTTTCAAAGAAATATTAAAATTTTAATGATTTTAAAAATTCATATAGTTTTTTTCCACTTAATTCAGTTCGAATTTATAACAATATATTTAAACTCATATAATCTTTCAAAGAAATATTAAAATTGTAATGGTTTCAAAAGGAATTTATAACAATATATTTAAACTCATTGTTTGATCCTCTTTGGGAGTTTATCTTTTGTATTTCCCCAAAATGCAAACAAAAACATCCAAAAATGTAGCATATGATGCCAGACGACAAGATCAATGACTCAAATGTTCGAGACTACATTTTTGTTTCTCCAAAAGCTCTAAACAAAACACGCCAATGTTCTTTTTAGATCTCGATGAAGAATTCTTCAACAAGACTGGAGTGTTAAACATACATCATCAAATGATATCCCACAAAATTATTCTAAGAATGTATATTATTTTTTCTTTCAAAAAAAGTTTGTTTAGGGAGTAATTTGCTATTTTTAAATATATACAAAACTAGGTTAGAAACTCGTGTATTACACGACTTGATTAAATATATTTTTATATACTAAGTAATAAAAAAGTTACACCGTCTTGAATAAATATAATGTAATGAGTCAAGATACGTTTTTTTTTTGGGAAAAGTGAACTTTAATGATCTACTATGTACATATTATAACATTTTATTTTGTTTTTTTTATTTACTAAAAGATGAGTTATTATCAAGGTTGGAGAACTCGCTAGTCGCTAGTCGGCCGGTGAGGTGTGGACTAGCGACTACTCGGGATTAATCGGATCGGAACTTTATATGTAAATTTTATTATTTTTATAAATATGTATATATACTCACACATCAATATCAATATAATACTTAAAAAGGTAAAGTAGTTCAAAATGCAAACTAAACTTACATATAAGTCATAACATAACAAGTCTCAGTACTTAAAATTCAAACATTAACAAATAGCTCAAATGTAATCGTCATTCCCATAGTGTTCAACGATTTCGACACCATCCCACTCGTATTCAGTCTCCTTGTCTACTTCATCCTCTTTCTGCGACTCAAATTATTTATCATATTAGGGTAAGGGATAAGGAAAATGGGCTAAAGTTGTAATCTTGGGCCTGTTTTGTAAGGATTTCAAATGGGCCGACTAGGGCGACTTGGACCGACTAGGGCGACTTGGACCGGCTTTGACAGACTAGCGATTTTTTGACTGATTAGTGAAAAAATACTCAGTAGAAGGCCGACTAGCGACTAGTCGGCGATTAATCGCTGAGTAATCACGATTTTTGCAACACTGGTTATTATTAATAAGCGGAAAAATAAAAGAAATTGTAAGAAAAGAAATATTAAATAAATAAAAGATAAGCAAAAAATGTTATAAAGATAAAGATTATATATCAATAATATTAAAAATAAATTAAAGAGGAAAATGACACATGACATTAATTTGAATAATTTATTAGAAGATATATATATATAGGTATATAGGGAGCCGCTAAAATGAAAACCACCTTCAGTTGTAAGAACCGCGAGAATCACTTTCAGCCAATCAGATTTTGCCAACATAAAGGGTATTTTGGTCTTTTACCCCAAATATCATATCTTCCCTCTCTCTTCAATTAATATACCTCTCTCCTCTTTATATACCTCCCACCTCTCTCCTCTCTCCTCTTTCATCTTTCATTCTCTTCTTCAAATTCTTTCTGCAATAAAGAAACCCCAAATCAAAATTTAAACCACCCCCAAATCATTATCATAGTCAACAATCTCCAAAAAGTAAGAGGAATCAGGGGATTTTACGTTCATTCGCCGGAACAACCAACATTGACGCCGCCTGAACCTCTACTGCCGCCGCCACCGTCGTCATCTCCGGCTGGTTACCAGTGCCGGAAAGGTCTCACCGGAGAGGGAGCCGCAGCTGGGACGTCGCCGGCTCCTCCGGTACGTAAACAGGGGGGTTGTCGGCTGCACTTGGGGGTAGCGAGCTCCAATCTGATGTTTTGTGGTTGTTGGTGTCCAGATCTATGATGTTGGTGTCCTTCACCCCCTAATTTCTCTCTCTCAAGATCGTTCTAACCCCATACATGTTACAGTGGTGGTTGGTCAGTAGCGGTGGTTCTAACAGTGGGTTAGTGGCTGGTGGTGGCGGTTCGACGACTGGGTGTTGGGCCGGCGGCAGCGCCGCCGTGAGCGGCGGAGGCCCTGGTCTCCTCCCGACGAGTTGATGATACCGATGGTATTTTGGTATGTTTGGTATTTTTGATCTTGTTTTGATCTTGTTTCTGTTGTGTTACAATTACACAAAATTGGTTGTTATTGTTGCTGGGTTTTCCTTTGATTTGATCTTGGGTATGTACAGCAAGTTTGGTTGTATTTGTTGTTGGATTTTCCTTTGATTTTGGGTATTCTTTATGAAATGGGTATTTGGGTGTTTTATTAGAGATGTTTTGTGTGCTTCTGTTGGTTGGCTTCGATATTGTTTTTACAGGTGACTGATTTTTGCAAGCGGTGTCGATGGTGCCCGGGTGGTGCTCCGTGGTGCCTGCTTGTTGCCGGTGGTGCCCGATCGAAAAGTTGTTGAATTTGTGTGATGTTTGTCTGCTACTTTTGATGTTTACGGCGGATTTTTTATGATGCTGGTTATTTTGATGTTTACGTCTGATTTTTTGATGATGCTGGTTATTTTGATGTTTACGACTGATTTTTTGATGATGCTGGTTATTTGATCGGTTGGATCTGGGTGGCGATGATGAAAAAAAAACCTAGATTTTGATGACCATGGCGTGGCAAGGTCGGCGGAGGGTAGGTTTTTTAACCTGCACCCCTACTTTTGCAGCCTCTGATTATCGGAAAATCTGAGCCAAAACATCGTTTTTTTTAAGATTCCACTCGTTTTTTTTTATTTTTGTTTGTTGGGTTTTTATATTTTTTTGAGGCGTCGATGATGATAACAATATATCTGAGACACCTCCCGAGTTTGCGATTTCTGGGTGCGTTCGTTTTTGCGTAAAAATTTTTTTGTAAAAAAAAAAATTAAACCGCAAACCTTTTAACGTAAACCGTAAACTTTTTTAACCTAAAACGTAAAAACGTGAAGCGTAAAACATAAAAAGTTTTACGTAACATGTAAAACGTAAAAAGTTCAACGTGAACTTTTAAACATAAAATGTAAACTTTTTAACGTAAAACGTTAAACGTAAAATGTAAAAAGTTTTACGTAAAACGTTAAAAGGTTTACGCAACACGTAAAAAGTTTTTTGGCGGTCGTAAAACGTAAAACGTAAAAAAGTTTTACGTAAAACGTAAAAAGTTTTACCTAAAACGTAAAAACGCAAAAAGTTTACATAAAACGTAAAAACTGTTACGTAAAAAACGTGTAAAAAACGGCGTTAAAAACGTAAATTACGTTAACGTAAAAATGGCGCGTTGAAAAAAACAGCGTTAAAAACGGTGTTAATAAAAGGCGCGTAAAAAACGGCGTTAAAAAATTGGCGCGTAAAAATCGGTGTTAAAAAACGGCGCGTAAAAAACGGTGTTAAAAAATTGGCGCGTAAAAAACGGCGTTAAAAAATTGGCGCGTAAAAAACGGCGTTAAAAAGTTGGGGCGTAAAAATGGGGCGTTGAAAAAACGGCGTTAAAAAACGACGCGTAAAACAACGGCGTTAAAAAATTGGCGCGTAAAAAATAACGACGCTTGAAAAACCCGGCGTAAAAACGGCGCGTCAAAAAAACGTAAAACTTAAAAAGTTTAACGTAAAACTTAAATTGTAAAAAGTATAAAAAAACTTTTTAAAAAAATCTGAATTTTAAAATGTTTTTAATAAAAAAGTTATGTTTAAAAAATAAAAAGTAATATAATAATACAACAAAACTAATAAAAAACAATAAAGACAAAAAGACAAAATAGAGTTATTTTACCAAATTACCCTTTTGTATTATAATATTAAAGACATAATAAGACAAAAACTATTTAATATTAATTTTTGTTACTTTTAATCTCATCCATCCATCTTGTTGATCTAAAGGCTAGAAAGTGGTTCCCATGGTTCTTACAACTAGAGGTGGTTTTCATTTTAGCGATCCCCTATATATATATTTAGGGAAATTGGCCTGTAATAATCCCACCTAAACCTTATTGGCCATTAATAATCCCACCTCAAAATATTCCCACCACCAGTCCCACCTTTCACGTATTTTTCCTACAATGGTCCCCCGTTAAAAAAACTTAACCGGGTTAAGTTTTTTTCTAAATTACAAACAGATTTTTAGGGCTTTTGATTAGAACGACGATACGAGTCCATTGATGTAAACCTTGCCTCGAAACGGTGCTCCAAACGATGAAAACGGCGCTTCAATTCGGGTGTTTAAATTTCCAATTAACCAAAATCAAGTCACTTGGAGCACCATTTCAAAGTAAGTTTTATATCAATGGACTCGTATTATCGTTCTGATCAAAAGCCTTAAAAAATCTGTTTGAAATTTGGAAAAATGGTTAACTCCGTTAAGTTTTTTTTAACGGGGGACCATTGTAGGAAAAATAGGTGAAAGGTGGGACTGGTGAGGGGAATATTCTGAGGTGGGATTATTAATGACCAATAAGGTCTAGGTGGGATTATTAGAGGCCAATTCCCCTATATATATATATATATATATGTGTCAACTTAAAATATAGGATGTTGTAACCTTATAAATTGTTTTAAAACTTGTAATTTATAAGATAAAATTAAACACATATATGTATTTCGGAATAAACATATTTCTTATATAGAATGATTTTCTAAAACATGTAATTTACATTGAGTAACATATTAATCATTTTATATTATATTATACTATCTCTTAAAAGATGAAGTCGGTGCACAACAGCCATCGCCTTTGCTTTTATATAAACAATATTTGAGTATGAAGAGCCCAGATTGGAGTTTGGTCTGCTGCTTCTCCTTCATCAAGCTAAACATGAGGTCAAGAGTTCGACTCCTTTTTTCAAATTGAGTTTTATTTTATTGAGTTTTGAATTCCTAAAACCTTTTTCGCTATGAATGCATACTAACCTAACCGCCACAACATCCACCACTCCCATCCTGTGTCTTCTCGACATTCAGCGACAACATACCATTGCGAGGAAACATCGGTGACACCACGTTGATAGGCTATTGTCGCTACTAGACTCGGTTGTTCATCTCCGTGCGTACCGATGAGATCACCATAACCACACGTCACCACAGCCATCTCACCACCGCAGCTAACCGCCTAGCTCCATCGCCACGCTAGGTAATGTCCTAATTTCTGCTCCGCTCAAATCTCCTTTTGAATGAATATTGATATAACTCGTCACCTTCTCAGCCAATTACGAAACCGCCTTAATCCGCCGCGACCCTCTTTGTTCCGATCCACCACCGATTCACCTCCTTGTATCTCTAAAAGAATCTGATTGGGCTACCACCGTACCGCTACGGTTCATCGGCGCCGCCCTTAATCCATCCTTTTTCGACTATTTGAGGTAATTAACTATAGAGCCTATGTGACAACTCGAATTCCCAAGATTCCTATTTCGCATTTATTGCACGTTCCTGTATTGTTTAGTTGTTTAATTGCACAAATGATTGGCTATGGAACTGTAACGTTTTGATACAATGAAATGTATTGTGTGATTATGCATGGTTATGTGTTAATTGTGATAGATTTGTTAAATGCATAAACTAGGTGGTGAAACTGTGAAATAGTTGAAGATGGTGTGCTTGTGTAAAATATGATACTTAGGGAGGAAAAGAGTAATTAGTGAAATCCTAGAGATTCATAACCCTAATCTCTTTTCACTAATCATTTGACAAAACAAAACACGTACTTGCAATTCTCTGATTCTCTGGCAATCATCATCACCATCATCATTGGCACTAGATATCCATCGCTCTTCATTTCCATACCCTAACTAGAATCAATTCAAGGTAATCGTTTATTGCTTG
The DNA here is from genome assembly GCF_002127325.2 of Helianthus annuus. Taxonomy (NCBI): domain Eukaryota; kingdom Viridiplantae; phylum Streptophyta; class Magnoliopsida; order Asterales; family Asteraceae; genus Helianthus; species Helianthus annuus. The sequence continues at coordinate 156,330,921 of NC_035434.2, read as the reverse complement.
CTCGATTGTATCAATTCTTGATTATTAGAATACTTATAAAACCTAGCTTTGATTTGATGGTTCTGTGCTTTAATTTGATTCTGATTATCGTGATGATGATGATGATTAGTTGCATGCGTGTTAGATTGTTCTTGTGATGATTGTTGTTGTTAAGCATCGGTCGATTCATTATGATTCTGCCGTTGTTATGATTAAAAATTAGGGTTTTTAGAATAATGAATGAAACTGTGGAACGAAGGAAACGTAACTGCTTCAATCACAATGAACGTATGATTAATTGTTTGTCTGAGCTTTGTGAATGAATGATGAAGTCTGAGTTTTGTATCACTGATATAATTGTCTGAGTTTTATTATAACACAATGATGTCCGAGCTTTAATAACATGAGAACGTAGTCTGAGTTTTGACAAGGACTTAGGCCCGACTTTTAGCATATATCTAAGTAGTCCGACCTTTGAAACAATTGCATATGTCCGAGTTTCATAGATACCTAGTCCGAAGTTTATATGTATTAGAGGATGTCCGAGTTTTATATATAGCATATCACGAATGCCCGACCTTTAACACATTGTGAGGTCCGAGTTTCATGACCCTTACATGGTCCGAGTTTCTTACATGCCCTGTCCGACCTTTAACCCTAGTAAGAGGTCCGACTTTTGGCCTAGGTCAAGGGTGGTCCGAGTTTTGTGACCATATCCCCTTGTCCGACTTTTTATATAGATATGGGGTTCGAGTTTTGCTAAATAGAAGTTATGTTGTCCGACTTTTGACCCCATGGCCCCTAATCCGAGTTTAACCCCACACACTTTAGATCCGACCTTTAATGGCACATAAGGGTCCGGGTTTCATGCTTAGGGACCCTTGTCCGACCTTTGAACAGGGGAAACCCCCCCCCCACACACTTGTCTGAGTTTAGAAGGGCAAGGCCATGTCTAATGTTGTGTGATGTTAAATTGGAAACAATGAATTGCATATTAGATAATGATTAATCTGTTAAGCTGTGTATGACACTTATGACACTTTGTTAAATCCCTGACTTCGTTATACCTGTGAAGTTTAATAACGCTGCTAATGTACTGAGTATCTTAACAATGACAATTAGATTATCATCCATGTTAGACTGAAATGTGAAAGCAAAGGCGTGACGCATGAATTATGTGAATACGATGAACTGATTATATGATGTATGATTCTATATGTGTATAATCGTATAATACTGAATGCAATTGTATGACTCTGCATGCGTGAACATTCTATGCGATATCATCATGTACACAATAAACACACAAGACACAACTGCCTGAATGTCAATGATTTGCAAACCCTAATTTGATGCAAACACTCACATCGTATCATGTGCAACATATCCTAGGTCGTGTGTAACGGACTTAGACATTTGATAAACCCTAGAGCATAGCATACCGAGCAAACCAAGGTGAGTTCACACTCTTACTAAGGCATGGGATTCCCAGGGCTTGGGAATGGGATTTAAGGAATAAGGTTGAATAGATTCGTACTGACACTACCACTAGACTACCATACTCGCTGTCTCGGTTGTGCAGGACACATACTCATGCTACTCACTGTCCTAGGTTGTGCAGGACACATACTTACAATCTACGTAGACTTACACTTACTACTATCCTCGGTTGTGAAGGATACTCACGTAAAACCTACGTGTACTTATACTTACTACTATCCTCGGTTGTGAAGGATACTCACGTAAAACCTACGTGTATTTATACTTACTACTATCCTCGGTTGTGAAGGATACTTATGGTTACGAATAGTCTAGTGGTTATACAACATGGGAAGCCCCCACCAATAGAACGTACTATCGGCCCAGTAGAGCCACATGTTACAAACGAACTTACTATTACGCATTTACTATCTGTGAACTCGCTCAACTAGTTGTTGATCTTCTATTACATGCCTTGCAGGTCGTTAGATACATGGAGCTTGCACGGGGAGGAGCTGGTCGTTGTGGACTTGGATCGTGATTGTTTCTTAAAACACTTATGACATTACATACTTATTTATGTTGGGTTTTATCTATACGCTTCCGCTAAACAATGATAACTTACTTATGATTTTGGAACACCTATCATATGGATTTGGTTTGGTTTAATGGCAATTACTTTTACTATATATATTGTTCTATATGATTGGTGGCTTGATCCTGGTCAGTCACGCTCCCAAGCGGTGATACTCCGCAGGTGGATTTTGGGGGTGTGACAGCCTAGAGCTTTGGTTTCAAACTTATTTTTGGCGATGGGTGCGATATCCGCGTAGACGACCATGGGTGTGTTGGCAAGTTTTTTTTGTCTATGTTACATAAACTTACATTTTCTTTTATATAAACTAATAATGTTTCTATTCAAAAATGGAATTAAAGTATATTTACGGAATTGAAATATGCGCTCTTATGTGAAGTTAAGTCAGTGGCGGAACTAGAAGAAATATTCAGGGGTATTCCAAACTTTTTTACGATACATTTATAGAACATAATTTTTTTTTACCTGCATTACGGGGCGGAGCCGATCCTGAAAATTCAAGTGCCCTGGGTGAGCCAAAAAAAGGCCCTTAGGCCTTACCGAATTAATTTATAAACTAGTTTTTTTTTAAGTTATTAGTATTTAGGTTAACGAATCAATATTGAGCGTATCACATTTGGGCTAGGCTTTATGAATTAATATTGGCAATAAGTTTTTAGATATTAGATTGGGCTAGGTTTATTTTTAATTTTTAGATCGAAATTAAACAATTCAAGAACCCAAGAAGAAAAGAAATAAAGAATACTCACAACTCACAATCACAATTAGCACAACAATCTAATACACTATTGGGTTATTATTTGGTTATTTGGGCTAATTACTATTGGGCTATCATTTGTTTTTTTGGGCTAATATAATCAGTATTATTTGGGCTTGATTTCAGTTTGTAAATTTTTTTTTCAGGAATGTCCTAGTACTTGTTGAGGGGTGACCTTAGTATAAAAATCGAAAAAAAAAAAAAATTTACACTACCGGAAAAAAGTTGAGCCGTAGCCCGTGCTACGCCCCAACCTACATTAGGTCCGCCCCTGCGTTAAGTCTGCAAACTGGTTTGGGAGTTGTTTTTTTTTTTTTTTTTTGAAGTCAATACTCACCATTTTCTTATACTGGTTAAGTGGCTTTTTATGATGCATATTGTTGAAGAAGGGGTACTTAAATTTTATGGTGAGACCTTTTAGTAAAAAAAAAAAAAAGAAAACAAAAAAAAAAAACAAAAAGAATCGCCATGTAGGCATATTTTTTTTATAGGAAAGGGTTTCTTTTAAAGGAAAAAGATGGCATTCTCTTAATTGATCAAATGGATATCTAATAAAATCTATATAGTTTTGAAGGTAAGAAACCGATGTAAGTTGAATAGTAGTTACATATTCATAAGTTATATTTTGCAAATCTAAAATCAATTTTATTATAAGGTATCGTACTCTTCGTCGCCGGAAGTGTTTACTAATTAAATAATTGACATGGTAATCTAAGTTTGTGAATTTAATTTAAGATAATGAAAATGCAGGTTTGCATACTCGTTGAAAATGTTTTGTTTTGCTTGGTTAAACTTAAGGTACGGATTTCGTCCCTTTTTCATCATAGTATAAATTTTGTTTCCTTCTACTTGGTACGGATTCCGTCTCTTTTACATCGTAGTATAATTTTATTGTTCGTTACTCGTTAGTACGGATTCTGTTTTTCTTTCATCGTAGTATACTTTTATTTTCGTTACTCGTTGGTACGGATTCGTGACCTTTACATCGTAGTATAACTTTATTCATTTTTCGTTACTCGTTGGTACGAATTCTTTGGTCTTGCTATCATAGTATTTTTCTATGTCTGTTACCTTGTAGTACGGATTTTTGTCTCTGTCTTAAAGTGTTATTTTTATGATTCGATACCTATATTCGTTTGATATGTGATACCTTATAGGAGTCGGTTTGGTTGTTTGTTTATTAATGTGTTGTAGCATGCCATACCTCAGACTTGTATCATGGTCGCATGTTCCTGTTAGTATTATTTTCAGTTGCCTGTAAACTATTTATAAGGCCTTAGTATTTGTACTCTGTCACCCAAGCATGTCTGGCTTGTCGTTTGGGCGTCAACGGCATGGCACTTATCGTGACAGTGCGTAATCAAAGTTCACGGCGTCTCTAGCTTGTGCTTGTGTAGCACCTTGGCCACTAGAGGCGTATAGATCGATCGTAGCTCTGAGTTTGAGTTTGAGTTTGTTTGTCTGGAGATGGAATAATGGGTGAATGCCACACTCACCATCTCATAGGTGCATGGACTAGCTAGCTGTGTACCAGTCTGTTCTGTTTATGGTTTTGGGTGCTTCTGTGTTACACGACTTAGTTTGTTGATATATCTGTCGTGTAAGTTTGTATACGTTTCTGTATGTGAATATGTTCAGTATCTGTTCTGATATGCTTGATATGTTTCGTACGCATCTGATTACGCTTCCGATCGTGTATGGGGTTATGATTCCGATTGTGTTCAGTATCTGTTCTGATATGTGTACGCATATGGTTATGTTTCCGATCAGTATTGGGTTAAGTATGCTTCTGACTATGTTCAGTGTCCGATTCTGTTATGTATTAGTTATGTCTGTTTCGACTCAGTATCTGTACCGGTTTGTATCAGTTTCATCTCAGCATCAGTCTTGTTTTAGATTTTGATTAGGAGTTATACGTTTAGTTTATATACGTCACTACATGTATTCATTATTTGATTCAATGTCTGTTCTATTCTTGTCGTTGGATCTGTCTTTATTTCGTGTCGATTCTCTCAATTGGTTTAAGTAATTTTGTTAGGATTTTATTATTCTACATATGAACTTAGATTATCTAAAGTATTTTGTTTACTAAGTAATAATTTCTAAAGTTATAAAAATAGTTATTTTGACTAAATAATAACTTATGAATATTGATTAGCTAAAAGATAGGAATTTGAATCTAAATGTGTATTTAAATATAGTAATTCGATAATTCTTTTATTTTAAAGATCATGAGATTTTAAATGGTATTTAAAATGTTTTGGCTTAACTATTTTTTTTGTTTCTGTTTCCCATGTCGTTTTACGGAATGATCGAAAGTGTTTCATTCGGAAATCCAGATTATTTAAATTATTCTATTTTTAGAATATAACTTTTCAAGGTTAGAAAATTAGTTCTTTTGTCCAATGATGATTTGCTATGAAATATGATAATCTATTTTATATTGATGAAGTTCAAACGTTCAATATAAGAAAATAGCTTTGCCACGTATCTTGTTTTAAAAATAATAGCATTATTAAACGTTGTTCAAACTTTCCGTTAGTCACTAGTTTTTTTATTTGTTCAAATGTTTCATTTACAAACGATAGGTTAGATATTCTTCTTGTTATACGAATACTAGATTATTTAAATGATGTTTTAAAATAAGTTCGTTTATACAAGATAAAATGCTATTGACATCATGGTCAACGATGTATCAGTTTCTAGTTTCTGCATCGGTTTTGTGTTGGTTCGGTAACAGTTATGTATATGTCAGCCTTTTGTTTCCGTATCAGTTTCCATTACAGTTTCAGATCGGTTCGGGTATCAGTTTTTGTATCAGTCCTGTGCCTGCATCTATTTTCTGTACTCGTGTTAGTAACCGTCTCAGTTCTGTTATGTTGTGTTTTTCTTCCGCTGATATGACTTTACTTGTACTGTTGATTTCTCCGTTACTGAGCAATTTTTGGCTCAGCCATATTTTTCTTTTTGTGTTTTTCCTATTGTTTTACAGGTAACATGGAATGATCTGGGATTTCAATGAGGAGCGTTAGGAAGTTGCTAGTCAAGATTCTTTATTTCAGTAATGTAATAAATGTAATTAGGATCTTTTATTTAATGTTATGGATTGGTTTTTAGTTTTGATATCTGTAAGAGTGACACGTCAGCCCTAGCGGCATTGGGGTGTTACACTGATTCTATTCGAAAACAAGTCGTGTCAAATATACGGTATAAATTCGAATTATTTTAACTTTAGATGGTGCCGCAACGCGCGGCGGGTCAAAATCTTAGTTCATATTGTTATTGTATATTCACTATCACCCCTATCCCACACCCAAACCACCTCCTCTAGCCACCATCACCACCTCATGTCACAACCGTAAGCACTAAATTTTTTTATGACTACTAGTTCTAGATTTTTCTAAGATAAATACGTCATAACTTTAACTCTACAATATATGAACTATCAATCTTCTAGTTGTAAAGTATATCACCTACCACCAATAAATTGATCATGATAATCGTTTTCACCATTACAATTATCTTTAACCTCTTTTCCATGACATGAAATTACATGTAACCACTTTCCTCACGCAACTCCTTTGGTATCCATCATGGCACAACATGTAAACTGCCACACCAACCGAATCAACCACATGATCAGACGCTTGTGATTGATATGCATATAACCCTTATAAAACCAGACATATGTAAACATCAAGTAACCATAAATAGAAAAAGACAAGTTTATAAAACTTTGAATCGCACATAAACACAATAAAGATGCACATGACAGCAATGGTGATGGTTATGATGTCTTGATGGCGATAATGATGATGGAGATTAAAGCTAGCGGTGACCTAAGGGTCATAATGATGATGGAGATTAAAGACACGGTTGTCAATTATATAATATATTTTATTAGTAACATTTTGTTTAAAATTCGGTTTATTTAGAGCAAAAATTAAAAGCGAGAAACCCGAATCAAAAAAACCTAGAAGATCAGTACCCAAACCATAACACCTTAGGTATGTTCACAAAAAAGAAATTGGCTTTCCTAATTTAAATTATAAGAATATGAATCAAAACTCAAAATAGAAATATTAATCCAGGTGATGATTAGGGGACTGGGGGTGGGAAGCTTTTTTAGTGTGATGGAGAAATTCAACGAGTGATGGGAGGAAAGGAACCACCGCCACCAACATATTCAACGCATGGAAGTTTGGATCCGTGATAAAATCAACAAGTGATGGGTTGTGAGTGATAAATGGATGTGAGGGGGTGTGAAGGTTTATTGTTGGGTGTTGTGACTTGTGAGTGATGACCATTGCCACTAAAAAAGGTTGTGAGGCTCGAGGGTGTGGGGGCTCCATCCCCGCCACGTAACCATGTATAACGCCCATATGGGCTCCATCACCACACCCTCCAAGTGAAGAGGGGGGCGCCATTGATGGGGCTCCATCATGGTAACACCCGGTAACGCCATGGCTTGGAGTTTGGACCAATCAATTTTTTTTTTTAATTTTGTTTAATAGGGGCTTCATCCACACCATGTAAATTAAAGAGGGGCTCCATAGGTGAGGTGAATCCTAGGTGGACTTGATAAAGCCCCATGGGGCTCCATCCACACCTCATAGCCTGAGTGATGGAATAATGGTTGATGACATGACGGAATTTGATTGGATATTGTGAGTGATGGAATTTTTGCAAGTGATGACCACTCCCTCCCCTTAGCGATGTTCAAAAAGTATACTAATATTGAAATGTGGATTAGTAGTGATAACTAATTTACACAAAATTAGCTGATTTGATTATTCTTAACAACAATTTTTTATATAAAAGTATCTAAATCTAATAAAAAAAACTTCAATAAATGCCACATGGCATTTTCTTGTTTAAAGTTTCAACTAATGCCATATGGCATTTTTTTAAACAAATCATTAATAATATTATATTATTTAATAATAAATATCTAATTCTAATTAATGATTATTATTAATAATATTATGCTATTGATATTTGTATTAATTAAAATTCAAGATTGATAATTAAAAAAAATACTTAAAGTTTTTATTAAAATAATACTTCAACTTTTCTTTTAACGACGGTTATCTGTAATTTTAAAACCTATGATTTTAATATTTTTAAAATGAATAATTATGCTTAAGTTTTTTCGTATGATCTATAATTTTCATATTCCACATGTTAGTTGTGGTTTCCGATTTATTCTTGTGTTTTACAATAATTTATGCTTAAGGTGAATACTATAAACTACTCAATTCAATCACATTTTTGTAATAAGATTTTTGTTTCTCTTTTAATGGAAAGTGTTTGAATCTTATTTATCATTCTTTTCAGGTTGTAACGGGCTCATGTCAAAACGAGTGATTTTTTACGGGTCAAAAGGATATGAGTCATGTTAGGCCAACGTTTCAACAACATTTGTGCATTCTATTTTTTATATATAGACATTTTGTAATGTTTTGATGTATTGTTAATGACTAACGAAAACATATTATCAAAAGTATGACATAGGAATTCTTTTTAATAAAACGATAGCATTCAAATACTTTTGACACATTTGGTCATTTCAATTTTTTGTTTTTTTAAATGAAACATGTTACTCAATTGAATCTTTCCGATAAAATACGACACTAATTAACCGTTTCCGCTATCATATATAAAATGTAATTTCAGTTCTATGATGTATTTAGAGATTTATAATATATACATATATACACACAGCGCGTGTAATACGCGGGTCTATAACCTAGTAACATATAAACACTTTTATTATCTCTAGGACATAATCCCAGTTCGTTATTTCAAAGGTGGAATTGTACAACAAATTTAACCATCAAAGTATGCAAGCAAAGTTTTAGATGTAAAAAGTCATTATGCAAGCAAAGTTTTAGATATAAACTGTCATTAGGCTAAAGGGTGTGGGGAGCATGGATTGGGTCATTAATGCCACATAGGACCATCAATGGATTGTTACACCATCCCCTTGCTTTATCCACCATGGTTGGCATGGATTAAACCATGGCAACCATGAGCCTACTTTCCTTTTTCAATATTTCATTTTCCTCTTCCACAAAAAGTAAACTAAAATAAGAAAATAGTGGTTTGGGCCATAACCACACCTTTAGGGTAGTGGTTTTGGATGATGGATTAGAAGTGAGTGACATGGCGCCGATGTGGAGGATCATGGTCATCATGAGGGTCATGACCACACCCTATAGCCTAAATAGATAAATTTGGAGAAAAAAGTATTCTACTACATATTAGAAACACGTTGTCTGAAATAAACGACGGTAAAAATTTATTTATTTTTTACTTAAAAAGAATATAATACTTAGTTTTCATATTCTAAAATGTTACTGTGTGTATCAACAAATTTATAAAAATAAAATAAAAACGCGATTTCAATTATTGTACTAGATTCATAATAATCACTTTGATAATGTATCTTGATCTTCTTACATGTAAAGCAGACATTTAAAATCTGAATTCAAATAATAGTATTTTCATATATTCGTATTAACATAATTTAAATTGCTATTTGATGATAAATCATCCATTATTTGCTGAAATATTTTATTCGTAAAACTAAATGCAGCTAAATAATTCGTGATTTGTAGCTTACTTGTATATAAACTCGTACTTGGCTCGTGTAATCTTGAACTTAGTATGTTTTGTATGTGGCTCGCCATTTTACTCACTTGAACAATACAATATGATGTAGCTCACTCGTATATACTTAAAAACTAATGTCGGTACGAAAAAAAGACAAAAGAAAAAGGCAAGAACTCTTGAACTTGAAAAAAAAATACTATACTTTCTTCACAGGAGAAAATTACTATTTTGCCGCATGTTTTCCCTGTATTGGCAGTTTTTAGAAGGAACTAACAACAATTAAGATTTGTTTGTTTGAGTTTTTTTTTGAGAGTTGGGAAGTCCTAATAAAATAAATTAATAACATAAGTTTATTTGAATTTTTTTTTATAAAAAGGTTCTAGAAAACAATACTATTACTTAATATAAAAGGACATTTACTGTTATTTTTATAATTAAATTATTAAACACAAATATATTTTAACTTTGTATTTGAAAAAGTATCTTACTTTAATATAAAAGTGATTTATGAAGTTTTAGATTATTTAATTTCAAAAAATAATTTTATATAATTAAGTAGTTGAAAAAAAAAACAGGAAAACTAAAAAGTAGATGTAACCTAAATGGGATTTTTCTGTTACAATTTACAAAGATGACTTGGTAATTTATTTTGAGTGTCGTTGGTAGGTTCTTTTGGAATTGAGAGCGGTTAACAACTCTAGCTTGTGGTTTGGTCGAAATTAAGATCTAGTTTGAGTGAAGCATGGAGTCGGCGACGACTTAAAGACGATTATTGGATCAATAACACAAAATGTTTGAATTGACTTGAAAATTGAAATCATGTTTTTCTATATTGTTCTCAAAACTATTGAATAGTGCTAGGATTCAAGTGGCACAGTGGAACCAATACGTAAACGTACAAACGATTTAACATGCAGTAAAAAGAAATCAACGATAAATACGATACAAGAATTTTACGTGGTTTGGTTCCAATGAAGGACCTACATCCACGGACTGTAACGAGGGTTTAATCATTAAGCTCAACGACACCAAAATTACAATAAATGACATGATACATATAGAAATTAATTAGGGTTTTATGCTTGGAGAACAAAAAAAACAAAACTAGACCTTCTAAACACCTAATTAGAACAAGCCCAATAACAAGGACTTCAAACCAACCGATAGTAGTCATTTTTCAAATGACGATCTTGATCTAGATTGTTCTCTTAACCATCTGAAAGTAGTCATTTTCAATCATCTTCACAAATTCTTCGATTTCAACTTTAATTTGCTTTAGTTTTTGTTCTTGTTTTTTCCTTGGTTTCTAAATTTCAAGTATTATATATAAATCAACTAGAATAGTACCCGCCGCGTTGCGGCCGGGTTCACCCTCATATATTCACAGAGAAGATTCATAACATTTTCTTCCTTTATACACACTGCATTTCAACACAAATGAAGATTCACAATTAACCTAACTATGATGATATATACATACTTTTCACAAATGTAATGCTTACTTATAATCCCTATTCCATGGTCCCTTTTTCTCAGCAGCCAAAGAACTTGTCAATACATTTAGTCAACTGAAACCATTTTCAAAGTCCTCCATTACTGTTTATTACAACTATCTAAAACGACGCAACAACCCAAACGATTGCTTTGGATTCTTTTCCATCAACCTTTGTAGTAGGATCTCTAACTCATTCTTCATACTCACAACATTTGTCAGAAGAAATTCAACCTTCACCGAGTCATCCTGTGTTACAATCAGACATGTCACTGACCACCCCAAGTTTCTTTGTAGGCATTGCTAATTTCAAAACTTAATAGGAGGACTTTATTTTCACGATATCTACATAAATAAGACGTAACATAAAAATAGTAAGTAGTAACCATCAAACTACACACAAATAGGTTGTATAATGGGTAAAAATTAAATTCTAAATGTGTGTCTAACAATATCAATAACATGAAAATGTGATTACAAATCAGATTATATAGTACCTTTAACGCTTCATGTCTTCAATATCAAGACCCGTGACCTTCTATTTCGAACCGTTAAAACAAAGTTGTATTCTATTCGGCCATATGGGGGTTGTGGAACTACAGAGATGACGGCGTGAGGGTTTGATTCTAGAGTACCACCGTAATCTTCAATCATCCATACGACAAAACTGTAATCAAAATAATCAGTCAACATTAAAGATCTACAGTTTCTTGACCATATACATTAACAACAACAAAGTACCCGATTGAAGGGATATGGAAGCAAAGCGAAACCCATGTGTTGAATTTAGGCATTGAACTCTTGGAACACATCGAGAGCCAATGTATTTTCAGTTGATTACATACAAATGCCTATGTGTATAAGAGTCATCGACTGCCAAAACAATAGCCACCACAAACACACGTCCATAACCGCTAGATACCGCCAATCTGTTTGTGAAACTAGGGTGACTATGCAAGACATGCAGGTTGTTTCTTATAGTCCAGTACTCCAGTTTAAAAACAACAGCACCACCATCAAATTCAACTATAACTAACATTGTGTGTGAGCACAAATAATCAACTAATGGCATGAAATTCCATTGTCAACTACAATACTTAAAACTATATATATATATATATACACACACACACATACAATTTACCATCCAGGGTCGGCCCTAAGAATTGATGTACCATGTTCGAGCTCGAAAAAACGTGTCATTAGGCCTTAACGAAATTGGGTATTTGGCTTATTAAATGTCTAAACCTAATGCCAATGGGCTAATAACTAATTTAAATCATAAAAATAGTTTTGTAAGTGGGCCTATGTTAGTGTTTGTATGGGTATATCCTATTAATTTATTTATTTTTACATATACAAATTAGAGTTTTTTAAAAAAATAATGTGCCCTTCGAAATATCGGACCCTGGCCGGCGGTCCTCCCCACCCACCTTCAGGGCCGGCCATGTTACCATCCATAAACCATTCTCCATCTGAAGTTATGTGAGCTCTTTTAGTTTGTAAATTCAGCTCGGTTAAAACACGAACAACTTGTAACAAACTCCTTCTCTTATAGGCACTGTCAGCCTGCCAACAAAATACAAAACAATTCAGATCATTCTTCTTCTTTTTTGATGTTGATAAATGAGACATGCTTAAACTAAAATACATATTTTAAGATCACAATTACTACTACATGTAAATTGTCAGAGGTTGTGCCCACCTATACACAAAATTGTAGCTGCAGGTGAAGATTCATCTTCCCCAATTAGAATTAGGGTTTCAAATGTCCTTATCCATCACAAATCCCTAACTACAAATTTCAGTTTCAATAGAGAAATGAAAAGGTTTATAGTGAAATATAGGTTAATTACATGTGTTAGTTAGCCATGACACTATAAACACTGCACATAATAAAAATGAAGTTAACAACAAAGGGGATATGATAGTTACCAAATCAGGTGTTGTTGGTGGTATAGTCTCCGTATAGAGGCCATTTCAAGTAGAGAGAAATCGGGTTAGAGTTCCACTCAACACAATCAGAATCAAACTAACGATAGCAGAAGATTTACAATTGCAGTAGAAGATACACCAGAATTTTGATGCATGTACCCGATCTGACCGTAATAAACGTGTCGACAAAAAGCTGAACTCGCAACCCAGCTACCCAGGCTTAGTGGGGATGTCTATCTAACTCTGGTTGTCTCTGTTCTAACTGAAAAAGTGGCAATAGAGTCTTCGGACTGTTGGTTCAGTTCTGTTTAAACATAATGGAAAACATGAAAACATACCTGTCACCGCAGACAGTGCAGTGGAGAATCCAGTGAGAGAAGACGACATGGAGTTCGACATCTTTGTCAAGGTGATCTGGTTCCTCCTTAGGGTGCTGACTGATGATGGTGACTGATTAAACCGAAAAGGGTATCGGCTATGGAGATGAAGGTCGAATGTGATGTTATGTTTATGAGGTATGTCTAATGGTGTAACTGTCTAACTCCTTAACCTCCACATAAGTCTCCTTATATAAGCACCCAGGAGGAAACCTAATTAGTTAATAAGGGTAATATGGTCCATCAACAATTACCAACTAATTATTTAATAGGTTATTATATATTTTGATCTATATTATGTAAATGATTATAATGGCTATAGATTAAATATTAATACATAATATATTTAATCTTACATTCTCCCACTTAGCCGAGTAATCATTTACTATGAGTATTAGATAAGCCTGATCAGGAGTTAACACTCATTTTAGCCTTAAACAAGTACTATAGCAGAGAAATACAGCCGTTGAATCATTATGCGACTTAGGACCCCCATTAATCATACTATAGCCTTAATTTAAAACCTAATCGTCATGATCAAAATACGCATAAGCCCTTTGTTTGATTTGTAACTTTATTTGTCTATATGCCATTATACCGGTTGAACATATTCTAAGAGACATACAAAATCAAACTGAGGAAATTTCATTAACATAAAACATAAGCTAGTACAATATGCTAAACAAGGTCTTTACTAAATCCCATATTCTGAACATGTTCTTCGTAAACCTTAGGAGGGAGACCTTTAGTCATTGGATCCGCAAGCATATTTTTAGTACTAATATACTCGATACAAAGATTATTTTCCTCAACTCGTTCACGTACGAACAGTTATTTTGTATCGAGATATAAACCAGCTCCAGTCGAACTGTTACTGTTCAAGAAACTAACGGCAGCTGAATTATCACAATAAAGCTTCAATGGTCTAGAAATGGAATTAACGATTTTGAGTCCAGTGATCAGATTTCTAAGCAACATTCCATGACAGGTTGCGTTATAAACAGCAATGTACTCTGCCATCATTGTGGAAGTTGTGGTCAACTGTTGTTTATGACTCTTCCATGAGATAGGGCCGCCTGCTAACATAAAGATATAGCCCGAAGTGGATTTCTTGTCATCGTTGCATTTGGCAAAGTCAGAATCAGAATAGCCCATCACTTCTAAATGATCACTTCTTCTATAAGTCAGTTTATAGTCTTTCGTCCCTTGCAGATATCGAAGTACCTTCTTAGCTGCTTTCCAGTGATCTAGGCCAGGATTAGTCTGATAACGGCCTAGCATTCCAACAATATAAGCGATATCTGGGCGAGTACAGACTTGAGCATACATCAAGCTCCCGACTACTGACGCGTAAGGTATCTGGCTCATTTGCTCCTTCTCAACCTCTGTTGTCTGACACTGGAATGAACCTAAAACATCTCTTTTAACTACTGGAGCGACGGAGGGTTTGAACTGTTGCATGTTGTAACGTGTAAGGACACGATCTATGTAAGCCCTTTGGGACAATCCTAAGATCCCTTTGTGTCTATCTCGGTGAATTTCGATGCCAATGACGTAAGAAGCATCTCCGAGATCCTTCATGTCGAAGTTATGCGAGAGTAACCGCTTCGACTCATGCAACATGTCTAAACTATTACTTGCCAATATAATATCATCTACGTAAAGGACAAGTATAGTAAAGTTACTCCCACTCATCTTGAGGTAGGTGCATTGATCCATTTGATTCTTCATAAAACCTTGCTTCTTCATGACTTCATCAAACTTGAGGTACCACTGACGTGATGCTTGTATTAACCCGTAAATGGATTTCTTCAACTTACAGAGTAGATGCTCCTGACCTTCAGGTTTAAAGCCTTCAGGTTGTTTCATGTAAACATCTTCGTCTAAGTCTCCGTTAAGGAAAGCGGTTTTAACATCCATCTGATGTAACTCTAAATCAAAATGAGCTACTAGGGCCATGACGATCCTTAATGAATCTTTACAAGAGACAGGTGAAAACGTCTCTTGATAATCAATTCCCTCTTTCTGAGTGTAGCCCTTTGCAACCAATCTCGCTTTGTAGCGTTCAACGTTCCCATTCGGATCCAGTTTTGTTTTGAACACCCATTTGCATCCTACGGGTTTGACTCCGTTGGGTAATTCTACCAAATCCCAAACGTCATTTTTCTTCATGGATTCAAGCTCATCAATCATTGCTTTATTCCATTCAGAAGACTGATCACTGCTAATGGCTTCATTGTAAGAGATAGGATCATTGAGCTTTCCGGGATCCATTTCAGTCAGGTAGGTAACATAATCATCCCAATTAGTAGGCCTTCTTTGCCTAGATGACCTCCTGAGTGGGTTATCGGGTTCAACGTTGTCTTGGTTTTGAGCGTTTGATGTGCCTTCGTCATGAGGTATAATAGGTTCTGATTGTGGAGGTGAATTTGGAGTTTGTGCAGTAGCTTCAGGTGCAGTAGTTGCATTGGGTACAAGAGGAGTAATCGGAGTAATGGCAAGCGACGAATCTCTCCCCCCCCCCCCCCGCATCTTGTACTTCTTGCAATTCTTCGTAAGGGTTGGTACTGCTCCCACTGACCTTGAAATCCTCCAGGAACGCGACACGCTTGGTTTCAACAATACGGGTGACATGGGAAGGACAATAGAAACGATAACCCTTAGAATTATCAGGATACCCGATAAAGAAACAGGTAACTGTTTTAGGGTGAAGTTTCCTTAGGAAAGGATTGTAAAGTTTTGCTTCAGTAATGCAGCCCCATACTTTCATATATTTAAGACTCGGTTTCCTTCCTGTCCAAAGTTCATAAGGAGTTTTAGGGACAGACTTAGAAGGAACTCTATTGAGTATATGAACAGCTGCTTTTAACGCTTCAGTCCAGAGAAATAATAGTAAATTAAGGTTGGCTAACATACTGCGCACCATGTTCATAAGGGTATGGTTTCTTCTTTCAGCGACACCATTCTGCTGAGGTGTACCAGGCATGGTGTATTGGTTCACAATCCCCTGGCCCTTACAAAACTCATAAAATGGACCAGGAGCTTGACCCACATCAGTATGTCTTCCATAATATTCACCGCCTCTATCTGATCTCACAACTTTAATCTGACGATATAATTGCTTTTCAACTTCAGCCTTATAATCTTTAAAAGTTGTTAGAGATTCAGATTTCTCCTTAATAAGATACAAGTACATGTAACGAGAATAATCATCAATGAATGTGATAAATGAAGTATGTCCTGTTATGCTAGCGATTTGGTAGGGACCACTAATGTCAGTGTGAATGAGTTCTAATAAATTAGAGCTCCTAATGGCACCTTTCTTATTCGCTAATGTCATTTTACCTTTAAGACATTTGACACATGTTCCAAAATCAGATAAATCAAGAGGAGGTAAGACTTCATCCTTTATGAGACGATTTAATCGTTCTTTTGAAATATGGCCTAAACGCTGATGCCACAACATGGATGAAGTTTCTAAGTCTCGTTTCTCTTTCATCTTTGTGAGTGATTCATTAATGTTATATGACAACAAAGATTTGGAAAAGCCATCATCTAGTTCTAATCTATAGAGACCACCATCCAGAACACCAGTACCATAAAGAACAGAATCATAGAGGATAGAGAGTTTGCGATGACCATGGGAAACAATAAAACCGTCCATGTCTAACTTTGGTCCTGATACAAGGTTCCGAGTTACCTCAGGAACATATAAGGTATCATAAAGTTTAATACATAAACCAGTTTTCATAACTAATTGTAATGTTCTAATGGCCTTCACTTCTAATTCTCGATCATCCCCAACCTTAAGCGTTCTTTGGTTTCTTTCCAGCTTCCGGATTGAAAGGAATCCCTGAGTTGAATTGGTAACATGAACCATAGAACCAGAATCAAACCACCAAGAATTAGCAGGAACACTTAAATTATAGGACTCAAGTATCATAAAATAATCGTTACCTTTCTTAGCCAGCCACTCCTTAAAGTCAAGGCATTCCTTCTGCATGTGTCCTGTCTTTTTACAGAACTTGCAGCGGATACTGCCTAAGGAGTTCTTAGAGCTGGAAGGTGCACTTGTATTAGGATTAGGCCTTTGGACTTTTGAAGCATCCTTCCTCTGATGATTGTTCTTCCTTTTCTTAGAGTTAGAGGTGGTGAAGTTAGCAACATCGGTAGTGCGATCCATCCTCATACGCTCTTCCTCCTGTACGCACATGGCGACCAACTCACTCATCGTCCATTTGTCCTTCTGAGTGTTGTAATTGATCTTGAATGCTTCAAAGGACGAAGGAAGTGAAGTGATGATAAAATGAACGAGGAAACCATTACTGATTTCCATTTCCAGCCCCTTCAGCTTATTGGCCATGTCACTCATCATCATGATGTGCTCGCGAATGCCGCTCTTCCCATCATACTTAGTCGTCACCAGCTTGAGAATAAGAGTACTAGCGTGTGCTTTAGACGTCCCCTTGAACTGCGCCTCCACATGTTCCAAGTAGGTTTTAGCATCTTCAGAATCAGGAATAGCTCCCCTGATTGCATTGCTTATGGACTGCTTCATAAACATGAGAGACATGCGGTTACACCTAGTCCACTTTTCATGAGTCAATTGCTCAGCAGCAGTACTTTGAGTGGTAAGGTCTGCTGGCTTATTCTATCTTAGAGCATAATGAAAATCCAACAATCCAAGTGTAAGCATGAGAGCATCCTTCCATGCAGCAAAGTTATCACCAGTCAAAGGTGGGATCCCGCAATTGGGCGCTGATAGTGGAAATAAGATGAGCAAGTTATGATACTAAGGAAGAAGTCCTAATGTGATCTAAGGGCACGTTAAACTAAGGCAGGCATAAATAATGACCATTTTACATTATGAAGCTGTGATATTGTCTATTACTAACATCAAAATAATAGACTTAGTTAAAAAATTCTACTTAAACGAAGACAAATCAGTTTTGGCCAGAAGTGTAATCATTTAAGCATATGTGCAAAGTGTTTGTAACAAATCAGCTTTGGACAGAAATTGAGACAATCACTTTAGTTATGCACTTGTTGAGTATGCCATCTATGAAGGAATTAAATCAGCTTTGGCTAGATATTAAGACATTCATGTTTATGATGCACACTTAACATAGCTTTCGTAATACTTGAATGATAAGTAGATGTATCAAATCAGCTTTGGCTAGAAATGATACATCAGAAGCTCATTCAAGTTAAGCCATCTTGGTTTTTTAAAACATTATCTGATTCTGATTAATTAACTAAGTAATTACAAAACCAATTATTTAATAGCAAACCACCCGTTAGCACGGATCGAACTGAGTTATGAGATCTCGAGTCAGTTATGAGGTCTCGAGTCGCAACCTTGTTGTCTCGAGTCGGAACCATGGTCTCGACTACTATATCTTATGAGATCTCGACTCATGATGAGGTCTCGAGTCGCAACCACGGTCTCGAGTTATGACCTTATGGTCTCGAGTCGAGACCTTATGGTCTCGAGTTATGACCTTATGGTCTCGAGTCGAGACCTTTGTCTCGAGTTGTAAACTTTTGAGCCCTTATGATTTCGAGTCGAGACCTTATGGTCTCGAGTCGAGATCTGTTGGTCTCGAGTTGTGAAGGTTTAAGGACCTGATGATTTCGAGTCGAGACCTTATGGTCTCGAGTCGAGACTGATGGTCTCGAGTCGTAATCTGATGGTCTCGAGCCCACTGTTGATAGCTGTTTATTGTGATAATAACTGAAAACTCGAATTCTAAGGGATTATGAGATATGATTTCCTGTTTTAAGATGATCTAATTTTATCAAAATATTGCGAAAAATTATAACTGTATATCTTTTAACAGTTTTCGAATAAACTTAAAAGATAAAATTGGATCAAACATGGAAAAACACTCATCAATCCTAAATACATTCCAAAACATAACAGAATTTTCGAATTTTTCTAAGAACATGATGAACCCTAAAAAATAAAACATAAATTCTGGAACCCGAAACCTGAATTTTTTAAGGTTTTTAAAACAGATTTCGGTCATAAACATAATCCAGTTGATTTCGAATGAACATGTGATTAACCTTTTCCGAAAACAGTGATCTCGAGTGGACATATTCGACTCAAAACCGCCTGTTAGTTTATTAAGTTAAAAATTTCCGTTTTCATGATTTCAATCCCAGAATTAATGGATACGAAAACAGAACTGACTAATCAACATATGCTCTGATACCACATGTTGGTTCAGTTCTGTTTAAACATAATGGAAAACATGAAAACATATTTGTCACCGCAGACAGTGCAGTGGAGAATCCAGTGAGAGAAGACGACATGGAGTTTGACATCTTTGTCAAGGTGATCTGGTTCCTCCTTAGGGTGCTGACTGATAATGGTGACTGATTAAACCGAAAAAGGGTATCGGCTATGGAGATGAAGGTCAAATGTGATGTTATGCTTATGGGGTATGTCTAATGGTGTAACTGTCTAACTCCTTAACCTCCACATAAGTCTCCTTATATAAGCACCCAGGAGGAAACCTAATTAGTTAATAAGGGTAATATGGTCCATCAACAATTACTAACTAATTATTTAATAGGTTATTATATATTTTGATCTATATTATGTAAATGATTATAATGGCTATAGATTAAATATTAATACATAATATATTTAATCTTACACGGACACCTCCGCCGTCTAGACATTGTGGGAACCCCCTCCCTTTCGTCACTGGCGCTGTTAATAGTTGGCCGGAGGCCATGGCCGGCTACCTTCACCTTCCCTTTCTCTCTCTCTGACCTCTCTCATCGCTCTCTCACATCTCACCTTTTAAAACAAGGAGAAATAAAAAGCTTATATGAAGGTACAACAAATTCTCCAAAGCGTACAATATATAAAGCACACTAAACCAACAATGCTTGAAGTACAACTACCAATTGCATAAGTAAGTTGTAAATTAGAGTTATATATAATAGAGTTATATATAATTAAGTGCTCGATTCTAATATTTTGTTGTAAGGTTAGAGAGGGTTAAAGTGTGTAATTGAAAACATGTATAATGTATAATTTGATATGTCAAGAAAATTCTAATTATACATATTTTATCTAGCGATAAGTGAAACTCCCTTAATAAGAACATAAAGCCAAAATAACTTAATTTTATGTGATGTTTTTATTATAGAATATGTTGACTATTATTAATCATCTGTACACAGGATACAATAAAAATACTGAATCAAATAACATCTTCTAACTACGATAATAATAAACACTAACAATATATTCTCTTATGATATACTAATATGTGGCAGCTACCCGGGTTTTTTGATTGCACTTATCCTAACCACGTTTGTCGGTTAAGGAATCTTTATATGAGCTTAAACAATCTCCCATGCATGGTACAAGTGATTTGCAAATTATATTAGCACTCATGGTTTTTGCAACAATGTTTATGATACATATTTGTTTGTGTATCGCAATGGGGGCCATACAACATACTTGTTATTGTATGTGGATGACATAATTCTCAGAGCATGGTTTTCTCAAACATATCATCTCCATGCTCTCACGAGAATTTGCTAGGACTGATATAGGTTATTACATCATTTCCCGTGCATCGCGACTACATGTGACAAACACGGTTTATTCTTGTCACATTCTAACTATGCTTGTGATATTATACATAGAGTTGCATGTTTGCTTGCCAAGTTCTCCTCTTTCAAACAGAACCTTATATCGCAGATGCTCTTTAATACCAATCATTTATTAGACTAAATATTTTTTTATGTAGTTCAGTAGGTGTGCCTCTTCATGCATGCCCTTAGAGAATCACACATGTCATTTATAAAATGTATTTTTTTTGGTATTTACATGGTACATTAGACTATGGTCTTTACATTACCCCATCTTCGAATCACACGTTGACTGCGTATTCACATGCCGACAAGGGCATGTGTCTAGATTCAGAAATGCTCCACCTCAGGCTATTGCGTGATCCTAGGGGATAATCTCATCCTGGCCATCCAAGAGGCAACCCGTTCTGTCCCCTTCAAGTGTAGAGGTTCAATACCATGGGGTGGGTAACGCCGTCTCTTCTAAAACTTCATGGTTAGCAACTTATTACTTGCAAGTTGTACGATACAAAGCCACTAAGGAATTTTGTGATAATGTGTCGACAGTTTACTTGTCAGAAAATCTGTTTCAACATTGACGTATGAAGCACATTGAAATTGATATCCACTTTGTTCAGAAGAAAGTTCGTAATGGTCATATTCGAGTGCTAAACATTCCATCATCATTACAATATGCAGACATATTCACCAAAAGCCTTCCACGTCAAATGTTTGAGAACTTTAGGCCTCGCTCGAACTGCCGGGAACTATTAACCATTGTATTCATTGATATTATCTAGTAAACCCTACCCCATGAGATGTCATATATCTGAGTAAAAAATTAACCTAACAAGTAAACCGAGACATGTGGCAAATCAAAATTAAATATAAGACAAAATATACATATTTCATGTTTCATGAATTAGATATGATGGTATTTTAGAGCTACTAGTATATATAGTTTGCTGAATTTATGTTATAGGTGCCTTATTTGTACATAAAGGTGTAACAAATAAATAAATAAACACAAGAAAGACGTATTTCACGTACTCCATGAGTCCATGTGCCCTAGACATAATCCAAAAGAATATCACACACATTACACAAAGGATATTCTAAAAGTTTTCAAAGAAACAATGGTCTTGTAATTATTTACACATTTGGCTAGAAAGAAGTTGATTCCTTTCTTAAGTCACGTATGATATTTCTTTATGCACGTCATTTCACTTTTCACTACGAAAAGTACCTTTCATCCCATCCTTTTTGGATCACACTACCTACACACACATCCATTCATACTTCATACCTAACATTTTCTTGAATGTTGACTAGACATTTTTTTTTTGTTTTTTTACTTGTATTACACTATTGCACTTTTTAAATTGGAGAGTCTCGTTGCCTTACTTTGGGTAGACTATGTTGTCTTAATCGGGTTCACGCTGATTTTTAGAGTTTGGCTTGGGCGTTCCCCCGTGAAATCATACCGCCGGCTGCGAGAACTCTAGACACATGGTGAGACAAAATTCCGGGTGAGCTCGAAATTCAAACTGACAACCTCACATAAGGCCTAGCTCAAATCCTTCATTGCCTTAATCCACAAAAAGTGACACAAGTGAGGATAGAACTTGGGTCTCCAATGGAGAAGGCAAGCCTCCTACTACTAGGCCACAAATGGTGGATTTAGACATTTTTTGTTGAACTTTTACTTTTACGTATTTCGGATTCTTGTAGATGAACTAGCTCCGGTGGTTAGTGACCTTCCTGTTGCGAAACTTGTTTATTAGTAAAGATATCTAATGTTATTGTTTTCTTCTGGTTTGGGCGACCTCAAATTATCAACGGTGGTTTAACTGAAGCAAATATAAAAAAAAAAAAAAAAACTATTATGACCTCTCTAACGGACGTTTTAAGAAAGAAAACGTGTATTTTGACAAAATAACCTAGTAAAAAAAAAAAAGAAAATGAGGCAAACATGAATTAGAAAACTTTGTTTTGATTTTTTTATAGGAATAATGGATTTTAATAATCCCAACTATTGCTCGTTGGCCGGTCTTTGTAATCTTATTACGCACCTTTAGGAACCTTTTCTAGTAAAAAAACCCAATTATTAAGGTCGTCGGAAAAACTCCTTTTTCGCCGAAAAACTTCTTTTTGGTTGGAAAACCCAACTTTTTAGCCGGAAAACTCAAAGTTTTCATCTTTTTTTCCAAACGTATTTGTAACCATAAATCAGACATTTAGGAACCTTTTTCCGACCAAAAACGTTTTTCCGGGTACCGGAGACTAACGACGTTAGGGTTCTGTTAGTCAGGTCTACTGAAAGCCAATATGTGAAAAGATGGGACCGTCAGTGAGAATTTTTGAAGTTGGGGTCATTGCCAGCCAACGGGAAATAGTTGATATTATTATAATTTATTATTCCTTTTTTATATGGTTATTGACACAATTGACACAATTATTCATATATCTCTTCGAAACTTAGTAATAAAGACAAATGCATATATTGTTAGGGGGACAAATGTACAGATTTTCTTTACAAATGGGCATAGTCAATATAAAACTCATGGTCTACAAGGAAATCCATTAAATCACTAAAATACAGAAGCATCATATTGCACTTTGTGCTTTAGAAAACTCACATCACTTGACAGACTACCATTGGTCTCTTGACAGAAAAGGACCAACTTTTGTTTTTGTTTTTTCCTTTCTTATTCTGTGTAAAATAAAGGTACCATGTAAAGAATTAATGAAACTATTATATATAATAATATAATTTTAAATTGTATGTGATTGATAAAAAAAAATTTGAAAAGGTACATTTTACTTCATCTTTGATCTTTGATCATATATGAGATGTTAATAGTATATTTAAATATCAGTCTTAAGACCCGCATCTAGTGAGTCATAAGGGTGAACGGAATGGGTTGAGGATGATGATGTGGAGGTTGGAGGAACACCGTCCTGCCTCCTTAATATCAAAAGTTATAACACGGATTGAAGATGGTGGTCATGGTCAATCTCTCTCTCTCTCTCTGACTATTTATGTATATTAATTATTTAAAGATGGTTGAGGATAGTAAAGATGGAATCCATTGGTTTTAAGGATGAAAACGATGTGATGGTAAAATGGTGATATGACGCTGATGTGATTTAAGGATGATGAGGTTAGTGACGATAGATTCCCTTCACCCTAAGTAACACCACAAAATGAGAAAGCGTCTCTTGTAGAACGCATACACTAGAAGGAAGAGAAATCTCAACTAGCACTTGATCATTCACGGTGGTTCAATGGACTATAGATCGGCATAAACTTGTAGAACGCATAAACCAAAAGGAAGAGAAATCTCAACTAGCACTTGATCATTCGTGGTGGTTCGATTGAATATGGATTAGCACAAACAAATAATTTTTAAATCTTGCAAACTTTTATCCAACATATAATGTTTAATATCGTTACAACATAGAATTACCCTTGAATTGGGATAGTATTTACATATTCTTGATTACGAAGTCACATCAAACCAAACCAAACAGGACTACTTTATTTTTTCAAATGGGCAATTTCATCCCCTTACAAATTTAAGAAATATCATATATACCCATGCAAAACTAAAAATATCATATATGTCATTAAAAAAAATTCATTAAAGTGAGGTATATGATATTTTTAGTTTTGGATGGGTACAAATAATCCTTTTTCCAAAACTGAACTAGCCTAACACACAACATAAACCAAAATCAAACTGTATAATAATATTAAAAGAAAAGTGCTCATTTGTGCTAGTTGATCATGACTCAATGAGACCACACCCTTGGCTCACATTCTATATATAGCACATACATTACATAGTACCTTAACCAACAATGGCAAACTCATTAAGCCAAAGCTCAACTGAAGATATATGCAAGCAAGTTCATGGTTCATTGGGAAATTTAAGCATTTTGGTTCGGGTTCTGGCCGGTCAACTATCGCAACATGAATGCCAAAAGACCCGAGAAAAGTACAAGGAGATGTATGGAGAGGACTTATATGAAATCTTCCGACACAAGATTCATGGCACGACATCAAAAACGTGCATGATCTTGTCATCGTTGATGCTTAATCCGCATGAACGTGACGCCATTGTTGCTAAAAATGCCATTTTTAAGGAAAGGGATCGTGTCGACTACAAGGCTCTCATAGAGATTTATGTTGGTAGGAAATCAAGCCATTTTTTCCTCATCCAACAAGCTTATCAAAGTAAATTTAGAAGGCATTTGGACCAAGACATAATGAACATCGAACCCCCACACTCTTACCAAAAGGTACATCTTTCTTTTCTAGCACATGAATAGTTGTACTTTGAAAGTGGGTGGATTCAAACTAAGAGGCTGTTTGTTTTTGCTCTTCATGATTCAGATCTCTTACTGGTTCAGTACTTAATAGTTCAGACTGTTTGTTTTGTAAGCAGATGTCTGAATGGTTCAAACATTTGCCTATGAATGGTTAAGCATTATACTAAGTCTGAATGGTTAAGATCTCTTATCTGAATTGGTCATACATTTGCCTCTGAATGGTTAAGCATTATACTGACTCTTAATGATTCAGACCTCTTACTAGTTTAGCACCTATCCATTCAGAAGTTGCCAAACAGCCCTAACTTCGATTAACAAGTTGGATTCAAACTTGTAAAAAATTTAAACAAAATTTTTTTTTGAACGGTATTTAAACAAAATATATATAACATTAAACATAGTGTTTATAACAAAAATAAATAAATAAAAATCAAATGTTTTTATCAATGTTGGTTTAGATAATGGTTATTTATACACATACAAGTTATAACCATCATCATCATCATCATACTCAGTAAATTCCACCAATAGCAAATGTAAGGTAGGGTGGAGGGTAGATGTAGACAGCCTTACCTCTACGCCGTAGAAATAGAGAGACTGCTTCCAGTGAGACCCCCGACTCACTGGTCATTAAAAAATCATAACTGAACCATTGGTTGGTATTTATTTCAGTTCAATTTTTTGAGTTATTTAAGTTATGGTTAAGTGTTTTTAATCCAATCTAGGTTGATCTAACTTTTGTTGTGTATGAGTAGTTGTAAGTTATGCATGAATAGTTGTACCTAGTGAAAGTACAAGTTTTTTTTTATGCAGATATTAATGGCATTGGCTGCATCACATAAAGCTCATAGTGCACAAGTTAGTGTACACATTGGCAAGTGTGATGCACAAAGGCTATTCCAAACAGGAGAAGGAAGATGCGGGGAATTCAAGATTGATGAGGGAGTTGTGCTTGAAATTCTAAGTAAAAGAAGCATCCCACAACTCAACCTCACTCTCTCAATCTTTAAGCATATTTATGGGCATACTTATACAAAGGTAAAAAAAGCTTTGAGCACAAATTTTGTAGTAGTAATATTCTAGGTATTTTACATGATAAAAGTTATAATAAAAGAATAAGATACTTCATTTATCACTAGAGAACACTTATCGTTACGTTAAGCACTAAGCACAAGTCAGAGCGAATGGTCATCTTATAGTAAGTCTCGTTTACAAGTACACGATCATTTAAGTATTTGACAAAAGATCAAATACAGATATCCTTATCATACAAAACCTACCAATATGGGGAAAATGCAAAAAAACGCGGTGACATTTTCGTAATTATTTACTTTTAGAGTAATTATCAAAATTACTCTACAAATGATCTTGTAGGGTAATTTTGATCTTGTATAGTAATTTTGTAAAATGTTCTTGTAAGGTAATTTGATCTTGTAAAGTAATTTTGTAGAGTATTATAATTACTCTACAAATGATCTTGTATGGCAATTTTGATCTTGTAAGATATTTTTGTAGAGTATCATAATTACTTTACAAATTATTTTGTAGAGTAATTTTGAATTGTATGTTGTTTGATAAACTTGCACAGTAATTTTGATACACTTGTAGAGTAGTTTTGATAATTACCATACAAGATCAAAATTACTCTACAAGATACACTTGTAGAGCAATTTTGATAATTACCCTATAAGATCAAAATTACTCTACAAGATCATTTTTAGAGTTTTTGATAATTACCTTACAAGTTACAAGCAAATAATTACGAAAATGACACCGCGTTTTTCTTTCTTTTTTTTTTTTTTTTTTTTTTTTTTTTTTGCTTTTTCATGCTTTTCGTAAGTTTTGTACGATAAGACATTTTGTACGTGAAATTAACCCTAAGTATTTTTCCTGATTATCTCTATTAATATGAACTTTGTACCGAATAATAGGTAAAGGATGACTTCTATATTTTATTTTCTTTTTCAGCACTTCAAAAACAAATATGGTGGGGAGTTTGAAGAGGCACTTAAACTTGTGGTGAAATTCCTAAACAATCCTCCAAAATATTATGCAAAGGTGAACAAATTTTGTTGATCTTCAAGCAATATATTTTTTGTGTAATATAACTTTTCCTTTAAAGTATACAAAATGTATTTTAATAAAATGCTAAAACATAGACACAAATTTAGATAAGTTAGATAAAAGATTTATGGACTGTTTGTTTAAGCTTTTAACGGGATCTTAATGATTTAGACATCTTACTGCTTTAGCATTTACCCATTTAAGAGTTGCCAAATAGCCCCCTATTCTAATAGTACCATGTTTATATTTATGAATTCAAATGTGTAAGCTTGTTGTTAAAAAATGTATGCATAGTGTATAGCATCTTGCATGATTATTATTCTTTTGTCCAAATCGTTTATATTCAGGCACTAGAAGCAAGCATCAAAGGTGGAACAACCGACGAAGGAGACCTGGAACGTATAATCGTGAGTCAAAGTGAGACCGATATGAATAAAATAAGAAAAATCTACAAGAACGTATATGGGATGGATATGAGAGATGCCATAATCGAGAGCTTTCCGATAGGTGATTATAGAGACTTGCTCCTTGCATTAACCATGAAAACTAGTATTGATAATGACTAACTCTCTCTCATGGTGTAATTTTATTTGAATGGAAGTATTGTTAATTATATTTGTGTTTGAAGTCAGATGAAACCATAACTTTTTAACAAGACTTGTTTTATGAGAAACATGTAATGTGTTGGAATCCTCAATACGAGACCAAATTTAAAACCTAAAACATGTCATCACCAACAACGTTTATTCCATTAGTGTTCTAACACAAGCTCTTTTTCATATCATCTTCTCATGTCCATGGTCCAATCAATCCCACTCACTTTGCGGTAGCAAAAGTAGCACGAAGCTTCTTAGGGCTACTGCAACCATGTTCTTACGGGAAAGATTAACCCCACCACACTTGTTGGTTGAATTTGATGAGACCACAGTGAATCAAAATAAAATTGCTTGGATTGAATTGAGAGTCGTATGAGAACTATCAGAACGAACTATTTGATCGGTATACTCAAATGTTCGAACGGATTAAACTCAATTCTTGACAAGGACACAATTGTAATTTAAGAAGATGTTATCCGTAAAAAGGAAACACCTTGTTTTCCAAAAGAAAATAAACAAATGGAGAACACAACATGAGGGTTGAGATCCTGTACAAACAGTGCTAACTGTAAGAACCGTAAGAACAGATCTAAATCGTTGATAGTTTAAATCAAGGGTTGGGGTTTGATTATAAATAAAACCCTTATAATTAAAAATTAGTACTAACAAGTTAGGGGTAATTTCGTAAAATTGCTAATCATTTTACCATTTTCAGTTAAATACAAATTTCACCAAGATTTTTTAAACTAAAACAACTTTTATATACTTCATTATTATTTTTTTAAAATATACCATAAAATCAAGTATTTTTTATCTTTAACATGAGTACCATATTGCTATATTTTTTTTATTTATAGAAGTAACTTCTAAAAAGGTTACCAAAAGTTGTTTTATAATTGTGGTGATAATGTGCTGATTATGTGTTAATTACAATATAATACAAACAAACACCAAAAGTAGATATAATAAGCACATCTGATGTGCTGATAATGGAGAACGATTGAGGATATTGTGCTAATGCCATTTATGTTGATAATGGAGAACGATTGAGGACGATGTGCTGATAACGGAGAACGATTAAGGATGTTATGCTAATTATATAGTGTTGTGCTGATTATATTTTTTGTGGTGGTTCCTACAGGTTGGTTCGATCATGGAGAGTTACTAGATCATGGATATGTTAAAAAATTCAAACTTTGATTTGAATTAAACTTGCATGGATTTAGGGATGTTTTAATAATTATTTTTAATTATTTATAAATAAATATGGTCAAAAGGTCTAAATTACCCCTAAATTATTTTTTTTTATTGAGGGACACTTGTCAATTATGTGTTTGTTCTTACGGTTCTTACAAATATAAGTGTTTGTATTTGATCCCTTCCCCACAACATGATTCTGTTTTGAGACTTGAGAGTTAGCCAACCAATGACCAAGCCCAATATCATAATATTGTTTACTAAGTTATGATATTTATCACTAATAAATCAGTTAGGCCTAAACCAATGATCTAACTAGGCCCACTGTCATAAAATGAATTTATTAGGCCCAAACTCAATTACACATCCAAGCTCGTTATAACAATCAAGTCCGCCATTCCTGCATCACCTAACTCGATTAAATTATAACAAGAACCTATTCGATGAGTTAATCCAATATCACCATAAATGTTAATAATCACTAAAATTACCAACATTTCTCCCCCATTTTAGTGATATATATCCATGATTAACTCAAATCAATTCTCAAAGATGTCAAACTCATGCATAAATGAAAATGTCCTGAGGATTGAATTTCCATCTTAGTAAATTACACGATCCAAATTGTGACAACCTGAAGTTTCAAGGTTAGTGCTTTCGGTTTTGTGATTTTCTCGTCATTGTCCTAACCTATCTATTTAACCCATGACCTTGATAAACGTGCTATTATATCTTGTAGTTGTGTGGTGTGCGTGTGTAACGGGTCAATCTCTATGTCGTACGTATAAAGTGGGCCGCAATGTGTGTGTGTTCGTTTGTTGGAACCCATTAATATAATTGAACTTGACCCAATGACCCAAAACACTTGAATAAACCTCTAGACTAGACCCAATCGGTTTCACATGGTTGTGTGGTATCGGCCCAATTTATTGTTTTGTTAGCGAACAACTGGCCCAACCTTTTATCCATATATTTACATGTAACGTATGGAAGTATACACAAGTAATACAAACCCTACTATTTTTCCCCCACCTCTCGATCTTGGACGGCAGACGAAATCCGCTCCCCTTGAATCCTGTGTTCTTGTGCATTTTAAGCAGGTTAGCATATGCATAGATTAATTACGTAATATATATGTGGTTGTATATATGCTTGTGGATTAATGTGTGAATAGAATTGTCAGTAGCCATGTGAGCCATGATTGTTCATGTTTGCAAAGAATTGTCAGTAGCCATGTGAGGGTTTACATATGTCATTAGTTAATGTCTTGTATGATACTAAGACTTGATATGATTGCTACTAGTGCTTTTGTGAATAGGGAATAGGCTCTCATCATAAATTGTTATCAGATGTCTTGCTTTTAATTGATGTGATGTAATAGGTATAGATTGATTTCATGGTGTGCATGACCTTAATAAATGGGGTAAAATATGAATATGAATTTATCTAATTAATGGGTAACGTGAATAAATAATGGTTCCTGGTGAGTTGTGTTTTTATAGTAATTTTGTAGATGAAAGCATGATCCTAGAATCATACATGAACTGCATGAGTTGGACGATTATGATTTTTGTCGAAATTTGTATTGATATTATAGAAATTCAATGAACTGTTAAAAAGTGGTTAAGGTGAAAACCCTTGCATGATAAACATCAACCTCGAATAAGATAGGCTGCATGTCAAGTCTGGTAACTAATTAAAGAATGGGAATGATGAGGGTTCCGCTTAGGAAAAACACATCTGTTGCATTAGGTATAAGCCGACCAGATATGAACATACATTAGCAACCTTGTTATGTTACACACTTGCTTTGGGCCGCACAGACTTTAGATCGGTGGGTACTTGGGCCGAGTACTAGGCGGAATTGCACTAAGTGGTTCAGTAGCACAAGAGTTCTACTCGCTTAAGCGGACCAGTCGCATATACACCCGGGCCTTACACGTAGGCCGCACTACATGATTTAATTTGAGATACACGCTTATGAATGGGCCATGTACAACGTAGAACCATGTTATTTACATGGCGCCGTACATGTTGACGGGGCTGCGGGATGGCTGCTCGTCGATCCACAAACACAGTAGGGAAGGCATGTTTGTAGAGTTTATATTAACTGACAAGTATATATATTTGGGATATGAGAATTCGTGAAACTGTTATTGCATGTTATAGCTAATATGTGAATAATTATTAAGTGAATGTCATTATGTATATGGATGACTATTATGTTGCATGACTAAATGGTATAATGTGCATGAAACCAAATGGATGTTATTCATGTGATATGTATAAATATACAAGGAATACTTGATTGGTGGTTTAAGAGACTAATGGTTATCGGTAATTACGATAGGGTTGGTTGATCCACTTGAACCCGTAACTGGTCTTACCGAGCAAACCGAAGGTTAGTTCACTACATTCGAGCATGCGTCCCAGTGGTTGGGGACAGTCAGTGGGTATCCCATGGGGGGGATAAGTCTTTGGGTAAAAACGGGTATATTGGTTAATATTCTCACCTATCATCTTTTGTAAGTCCCTCATCGGGTATTAGTTAGTAGCGCTACTTAGGTTTGGCACCCTCACCCCGTGCCTGTAGAGGACGGAGGTGAACTAATGACCCAGTCTGGCCCAGTACTAGATAGGAGTACGTGGGAAGGGCAGTCCGTGAGCCGTCCGTGTTTGGAAATGAGATATTAACAATATTACTTGCATTGGGTATTAAACTGTTTTACATACACCGGGTAACAAACGCTTTCTAAAACTGTGAACTCGCCAGCTTTGTCTGATACGTGTGTTACATGCTCGCAGGTCCTTAGGTACTTTGAAAGCAGGAACTTGCTGGCTGGAGGGCGCGAGTGGTCATGGTTGCTCGAGGGATATATTATCAGACTTTTATTTACTATGTTTGTTTGGATAACGTTTATATTACGCTACATTAACGCTTCCGCTAAACGTATGGTTTTGAATAACGTATGTTGGGATTTTAGTATCTTTAAATAACGAAGTTTTATTTCAAACTTGTGATTCAACGTAATTGGTGGCTCATTGCTAGTCGTCACACGCCTAACAGGGACACTCCCTAGGTGGTAATTTTGGGGGTGTGACAGTTTGGTATCAGAGCCACTGGTTATAGTGAATTGGTTTTAAAAATGTTTTATAAAACCAGACTATAACTGAACTGATACGACATACCGATACGACATGGACCATGACACTCAGCTCCAGGCAGCAAGGTTCGTCTCTTGTTTACTATTGTAGGGCATAGTTAGTATATACTCATGATTGGTATCACACTCGAACGCACATATGATGTTACGATATGAATTGCTATGCTACCTGTCTATACTACGTGTTTTAAGAGTAGGACTCTACTTGTGTTTGCATGCGCTATGTTGTGATATCGACGGTCGTACTGTATGAATTAGGGGAAACCTTCTAACATGAGTAGGGAGGAACTGAGATAAGCATGCAAATCAGGTTATTATTATGGGTGCACACATAATAACAACGTGAGGTGCATGTGAGTCCCAGTAAATCTCGACTAGTATGAAAAAGGAATCCCGCGTTGTTAGTCAATGTTGTATTAGAACCTCGAAAACTGTGAATGCTATAGCAATACTTGACACTCGCCTGCAATGGTCTGTTAATTTGTTACCTCTTTCCATACTTATAGAATCATGAACGGACGTGGTGGAGGTCGTCGTGGTGGACGCGGTGGACGTGGTGGAGGCCGTGGTGACGGACAAGGCGAAATTCATATGACTCAAGCTGAGCTAGAGGCATTACTCAATGCCCAGGTGGCTGCAGCCTTGGCAGCTTATCAGGCTGGTCAGCCGGCGCCACAAAACCAGCCTCACCCACCGGTCTGCACTTTTAAAACTTTCATGGATTGCAAGCCACAGACCTTCAGTGGCACTGAAGGGGCTGTAGGACTTATACGCTGGTTCGAAAAGGCGGAATCAGTGTTTGCGATATGTAACTGCCCAGTTGGGGATAGGGTAAAGTTTGCAGCAGGCACGCTTCAGGATGGTGCCTTGACCTGGTGGAATGCCCAGGTCCAACTGCTAGGTATTGAGGCGGCGAACGCCACTACGTGGGATGACTTCAAGGAACTGATGAGAGAGGAATACTGTCCTCGAGATGAAATAGCGAAGTTAGAGAATGAGTACTATCATCTGACAATGGTGGGATCTGAAATCGAGGCGTATGTGAAGCGGTCGTATGAGTTAGCTGATTTGTGTCCGAACTTGTCCCGACCCATGCCTCGAAGAATCGAGTTGTTTATTAAGGGGTTACCTCCACGGGTGAAGGGTTTAGTTACAGCAGCGAACCTCAATAACCTAACCCAGATTGTTAGATTGGCACATAAAATCGTTGACCAGGAGGTGGAAAGCGACTCATTGCCACCTCGTATTTCTAGCACTACCACAGCTGCCACTACTTCCACTGTATCTGCTGCAGATGGCAAACGTAAGTGGAACGATACGGACAAGGGGTCCAACTCTACACAGCCTCAGAAGAAGACGGATACTGGCAGCACCCGCAGTTTCAGCCAGACAGCATCAGTAAGTCAGAACTCGAGTAACAGATCAGGGCAGGGATCATATGCGGGGAAGCTACCCTTGTGCAGCAAGTGTGATCTTCATCACAAGGGGCAGTGTACTCGAGTTTGTTATCGGTGTAATCGACCGGGGCACAAGGCCAGGGATTGTAGGACCACACTTCCAGCTCAGCAGCAGCCAGTGCAGCAGGCGGGTAGGCAACAGCCTCAGCAAACTCAGGGTAATCAGAAAGGGTGTTATCAGTGTGGGGCCGAGGGGCACTTCAAGCGAGACTGCCCTCAGCTGAGACAGAACACAGGGGGTGGTAACGGGAATAATAATGCAGGGAACAACGGGGGTAATGTTGCGCGTGGGCGCGGGTTTGTGCTGGGAGCTGGGGAAGCGCGGAACGACGGCAACGTGGTTACTGGTACGTTTTCAGTAAACGGTGTTATTGCTTCTATTTTATTTGATTCTGGTGCCGACTGGAGTTACGTGTCTTTAGAGTTTAGCTCTCAATTAGGGTTAAGTCCTACACCTCTTGTAATGAAACACATAGTAGAAATCGCAAATGGTAAAACAATCGAAGCTACACATGTTCTGTTTGGGTGTAAAATCGATCTTCTGGGTCAAGTCTTCGACATTGACTTGATTCCTATTACTCTTGGAAGCTTCGACGTGATTGTTGGTATGGACTGGTTGTCCAAGTATCAAGCGGAGATTCTCTGTAAGGAGAAGATCATACGTGTTCCCCTTCCCAGTGGGGAATTTCTATCAGTTCAGGGTCATCGCAGCGGGACCCCAGTCAGTATTGTTTCGGCAATGAAGGCCCAGAAGTATTTGCGTAAGGGCTATCCTGCTATATTAGCTCTTGTTACCGATTCATCGTCTGATGAAAGGAAGATCGAGGATCTTCCAGTTGTTCGGGAATATCCTGATGTATTTCCTGAGGAACTCCCTGGGTTACCTCCACATCGTCAGGTGGAATTCCAGATTGATCTCGCCCCAGCGGCAGCCCCAGTTGCTCGTGCTCCTTATCGTCTAGCGCCAGGAGAACTGCAGGAACTATCAAACCAACTCCAAGAGCTGTTGGATAGGGGTTTCATCCGACCTAGCTCTTCCCCCTGGGGAGCCCCAGTCTTATTTGTGAAAAAGAAGGACGGGTCCTTACGAATGTGTATAGATTATCGCGAGCTCAACAAGATGACGATCAAAAACCGATATCCTTTGCCTCGTATTGACGACCTGTTTGATCAGTTACAAGGGTCGAGCTTTTACTCTAAGATCGACTTAAGGTCTGGTTATCATCAAGTGCGAGTCAGAGAGGAAGACGTTCCCAAAACCGCGTTTCGGACGCGATACGGTCACTATGAGTTCTTGGTTATGCCATTCGGGTTAACCAACGCACCAGCAGTCTTCATGGACCTCATGAACCGCGTGTGCAAGCCATACCTTGATGACTTCGTTATCGTTTTTATTGACGATATTCTAATTTACTCCAAGAACAAGGAGGATCATGAGCGGCACCTACGCCTTATTCTAGAACTCCTGAGGAGGGAGCAGTTGTACGCAAAGTTTTCTAAGTGCGATTTTTGGATACGGGAGGTACATTTTCTGGGGCATATAGTCAATGAGGTAGGCATTCATGTGGATCCTGCCAAGATTGACGCCATCAGAAATTGGGCGGCACCAAAGAACCCTTCGGAGGTGCGGCAATTTCTCGGCCTAGCAGGGTATTATCGTCGTTTCATTCAGAATTTCTCAAAGATTGCACAGCCACTAACCTCGTTAACACAGAAGAAAGTAGTTTACTCTTGGGGGACGAAACAGGAGGAGGCTTTCCAGCTTTTGAAACAAAGGTTATGCAGCGCACCCATCTTATCTCTACCAGATGGTACTGAGGATTTTGTAGTTTATTGTGATGCTTCGATTCAGGGTCTCGGTTGCGTGTTGATGCAACGCGAGAAGGTGATAGCCTACGCCTCTCGACAACTGAAAGTTCACGAGAAAAACTATACGACACACGACTTGGAGTTAGGAGCAGTGGTGTTTGCCCTGAAAATTTGGAGACACTATCTATATGGCACGAAATGCACCATCTATACCGACCACAAGAGCCTTCAGCACATTTTTGACCAAAAAGAATTGAATATGCGACAGCGTCGCTGGGTAGAGTTGTTCAACGATTACGAGTGTGCCATCAAATACCACCCAGGTAAAGCTAACGTGGTAGCTGATGCACTCAGCCGCAAAGAGACAAAACCTAAACGTGTTCGCGCACTACAACTCACTATTCATTCCAACCTTCCTGATAAAATTCGTACGGCTCAGACTGAGGCATTGAAGGAAGAGAACATCGAAGCTGAGGGTTTACGCGGTATGGAAAAGCAGCTTGAACAGAAATATGATGGTATTTACTACATCATGGAAAGAGTATGGGTTCCTCTGTTTGGTGATCTTAGAGAACTTGTGATGGATGAAGCACACAAGTCACGATATTCTATTCACCCGGGATCGGACAAGATGTATCACGATCTTAAGGTTATGTATTGGTGGCCGAATATGAAAGCCCTCATAGCCACATATGTGAGTAAATGCTTAACTTGTGCTAGAGTTAAAGCGGAACACCAGAAGCCTTCGGGTCTACTACAGCAGCCAGAAATACCTAAGTGGAAGTGGGAACAGATCGCTATGGATTTCGTTACTGGATTACCAAGAACTCAGGCTGGAAACGACACTATATGGGTGATTGTTGATCGACTCACGAAATCGGCACATTTTCTAGCAATCAAGGAAACAGATAAGTTTTCGCAGCTTGCAGCAGTATATCTTAAGGAGGTAGTTGCTCGGCACGGAGTGCCAACTTCCATCATCTCAGATCGAGATCCGCGCTTTACTTCTGAATTATGGCAGTCTATGCACAAATTGTTCGGTTCGAAACTTGATATGAGCACCGCTTACCACCCACAGACGGATGGTCAGAGTGAGCGCACTATTCAGACACTTGAAGACATGCTGCGGGCATGTGTGATCGATTTTGGGAAGGGATGGGAAAGACACTTGCCGTTAATAGAGTTCTCCTACAACAACAGCTACCACACAAGTATTCAGGCAGCTCCGTTCGAAGCATTGTATGGGCGGAAATGTCGTTCTCCTCTCTGTTGGGCAGAAGTAGGTGACAGTCAACTCACAGGTCCTGAACTCATTTTGGAAACTTCGCAAAATATAGCTCGGATAAGGGATCGTATGGCAGCAGCGCGTGATCGTCAGAAAAGTTATGCTAACAAGCGCAGAAAGCCTTTAGAGTTCGAAGTTAATGATCGGGTTATGTTGAAAGTTTCACCGTGGAAGGGTGTTGTACGTTTTGGGAAGCGTGGCAAGCTTAATCCACGTTACATCGGGCCATTCAAAATTATTGAGCGGATCGGTACAGTCGCTTACAGACTCGAGTTACCTGCGGAATTGGGTAATGTTCACAACGTCTTTCACGTTTCGCAACTAAAGAAGTGTCTGGTTGATGAGACACTGGTTGTGCCATTTCAAGAGCTCACGTTGGATGACAAGCTGCAGTTTGTTGAAGAGCCTATTGAAATCATGGATCGGGAGGTCAAGGTGCGTAAGCACAGTCGAATTCCGATTGTTAGAGTTCGTTGGAATTCAAGGCGTGGACCGGAGTTCACGTGGGAACGCGAGGATCAGATGAAACTAAAGTACCCTCACCTCTTTCCCAAAGACAAAGAAGAGTCAAGCAAAACTAGTGAATCTCGGGGCGAGATTCCCCTTCAAGTTGGGGATGATGTCACACCTGAACAAAATCCGCAACAATCTTGAATTCTCACTTCATTCTTTCGTGTTTACTTGTCAAAATTTCGGGACGAAATTTCCTTCAAGTTGGGGATGATGTGACAACCTGAAGTTTCAAGGTTAGTGCTTTCGGTTTTGTGATTTTCTCGTCATTGTCCTAACCTATCTATTTAACCCGTGACCTTGATAAACGTGCTATTATATCTTGTAGTTGTGTGGTGTGCGTGTGTAACGGGTCAATCTCTATGTCGTACGTATAAAGTGGGCCGCAATGTGTGTGTGTTCGTTTGTTGGAACCCATTAATATAATTGAACTTGACCCAATGACCCAAAACACTTGAATAAACCTCTAGACTAGACCCAATCGGTTTCACATGGTTGTGTGGTATCGGCCCAATTTATTGTTTTGTTAGCGAACAACTGGCCCAACCTTTTATCCATATATTTACATGTAACGTATGGAAGTATACACAAGTAATACAAACCCTACTATTTTTCCCCCACCTCTCGATCTTGGACGGCAGACGAAATCCGCTCCCCTTGAATCCTGTGTTCTTGTGCATTTTAAGCAGGTTAGCATATGCATAGATTAATTACGTAATATATATATGGTTGTATATATGCTTGTGGATTAATGTGTGAATAGAATTGTCAGTAGCCATGTGAGCCATGATTGTTCATGTTTGCAAAGAATTGTCAGTAGCCATGTGAGGGTTTACATATGTCATTAGTTAATGTCTTGTATGATACTAAGACTTGATATGATTGCTACTAGTGCTTTTGTGAATAGGGAATAGGCTCTCATCATAAATTGTTATCAGATGTCTTGCTTTTAATTGATGTGATGTAATAGGTATAGATTGATTTCATGGTGTGCATGACCTTAATAAATGGGGTAAAATATGAATATGAATTTATCTAATTAATGGGTAACGTGAATAAATAATGGTTCCTGGTGAGTTGTGTTTTTATAGTAATTTTGTAGATGAAAGCATGATCCTAGAATCATACATGAACTGCATGAGTTGGACGATTATGATTTTTGTCGAAATTTGTATTGATATTATAGAAATTCAATGAACTGTTAAAAAGTGGTTAAGGTGAAAACCCTTGCATGATAAACATCAACCTCGAATAAGATAGGCTGCATGTCAAGTCTGGTAACTAATTAAAGAATGGGAATGATGAGGGTTCCGCTTAGGAAAAACACATCTGTTGCATTAGGTATAAGCCGACCAGATATGAACATACATTAGCAACCTTGTTATGTTACACACTTGCTTTGGGCCGCACAGACTTTAGATCGGTGGGTACTTGGGCCGAGTACTAGGCGGAATTGCACTAAGTGGTTCAGTAGCACAAGAGTTCTACTCGCTTAAGCGGACCAGTCGCATATACACCCGGGCCTTACACGTAGGCCGCACTACATGATTTAATTTGAGATACACGCTTATGAATGGGCCATGTACAACGTAGAACCATGTTATTTACATGGCGCCGTACATGTTGACGGGGCTGCGGGATGGCTGCTCGTCGATCCACAAACACAGTAGGGAAGGCATGTTTGTAGAGTTTATATTAACTGACAAGTATATATATTTGGGATATGAGAATTCGTGAAACTGTTATTGCATGTTATAGCTAATATGTGAATAATTATTAAGTGAATGTCATTATGTATATGGATGACTATTATGTTGCATGACTAAATGGTATAATGTGCATGAAACCAAATGGATGTTATTCATGTGATATGTATAAATATACAAGGAATACTTGATTGGTGGTTTAAGAGACTAATGGTTATCGGTAATTACGATAGGGTTGGTTGATCCACTTGAACCCGTAACTGGTCTTACCGAGCAAACCGAAGGTTAGTTCACTACATTCGAGCATGCGTCCCAGTGGTTGGGGACAGTCAGTGGGTATCCCATGGGGGGGATAAGTCTTTGGGTAAAAACGGGTATATTGGTTAATATTCTCACCTATCATCTTTTGTAAGTCCCTCATCGGGTATTAGTTAGTAGCGCTACTTAGGTTTGGCACCCTCACCCCGTGCCTGTAGAGGACGGAGGTGAACTAATGACCCAGTCTGGCCCAGTACTAGATAGGAGTACGTGGGAAGGGCAGTCCGTGAGCCGTCCGTGTTTGGAAATGAGATATTAACAATATTACTTGCATTGGGTATTAAACTGTTTTACATACACCGGGTAACAAACGCTTTCTAAAACTGTGAACTCGCCAGCTTTGTCTGATACGTGTGTTACATGCTCGCAGGTCCTTAGGTACTTTGAAAGCAGGAACTTGCTGGCTGGAGGGCGCGAGTGGTCATGGTTGCTCGAGGGATATATTATCAGACTTTTATTTACTATGTTTGTTTGGATAACGTTTATATTACGCTACATTAACGCTTCCGCTAAACGTATGGTTTTGAATAACGTATGTTGGGATTTTAGTATCTTTAAATAACGAAGTTTTATTTCAAACTTGTGATTCAACGTAATTGGTGGCTCATTGCTAGTCGTCACACGCCTAACAGGGACACTCCCTAGGTGGTAATTTTGGGGGTGTGACACAAATATTCGAATATCAGGGTGTCTCTATGGATTGAACCCTTGCTATCCATTTGAATACTTGAAGGTAAAATACACATAATTTTACAACCCATATGTTCTTACAACCCATATTTTACTAGCCTATGTCCAATCCTTCAAAGAGTATATCAAAGCCAAGTCCAAGCTTCTTGAAGCGGCTAAACTTCATACTCTTATAGGTAGTTTCTTTATTCTTGCACCTGCAAATGCAGTTTATCAAAGAACTATTAAGAAGTTATACTTCAACCTACTTTATCTTGCAGTCTGAACACAAACCTTGGGATGATTCTAATGTTGTGTTCCAATATCTTTATGACAAGCTTTCCACATTGAATTCGGCATCTAACGTTATATTAGATGGGAATTGGGTGTCTTGGCATAGGATATTAAAGTATGGACTTTAAACCCATCCCTTTGGCTGATTTGTTCACGAGATCTCTTCCTAAACCTTTAGTTAGATGATCAGCCATATTATACTCAAATCTTACAAATTCAACAGATATCACCCCATTCATGATTAATTCTCTAATCATGCTATGTCTAACACCTAGGTGTCCAGACTTTCCATTATACACTTGGCTGTAAGCCTTAGCCAAATTAGCTGCACTATCACATCTTATAGATATAGGTGATATCGGTTTTGGCCACAAAGGAATCTCATAGATCAAATTTCTTAGCCATTCAGCTTCTTTTCCAGCTGCTGCTAAAGCTACAAATTCATATTCCATTGTTGAATTTGTGATGCAAGTTTGTTTCTTTGAGGCCCAGGAGATAACACCTCCACCAAGTAAGAACACCCATCCACTTGTGCAGGAATGATCTTCCTTATTGTTTATCCAACTTGCATCAATAACCCTTCAAGTACTAAGAGGAAACCTGAATAGCACAAACTATAAGTTATAGTCCCTTTCAGGTACTTAAACAATCTGTTTATTGCTTGCCAATGAAGTGTGCTCGGGTTACTTGTAAATCTACTAAGTTTTCCAACCGCATAAGCAATATCAGGCCTTGTGCTGATCATAGCATACATCAAACATCCTATTGCTTTGGAATATTCAAGTTGAGATATGGGGCTACCCTGATCAGGCATAAGCCTAATGTTAGAATCTATAGGAGTTCCAAGTAGAGAACAATTTAAACTGTTGAATTTCTTCAGGATCTTCTCAATATAATGTGATTGAGAGATTGATATACTATTGTTCCCTTGAGTAATCTTTATACCAAGAATCACCTCAGCCTCCTCCATATCTTTCATGGCAAACTTTAATGACAAGAACTCTTTGGTTTTAACAACTTGGCCTAAGTCAGTACGAAATACCAACATGTCATCAACATATAGACAAATTATAACTCCTTTTCCTGAGGAGTCAAATTTGCTATATATACATTTGTCAGCTTGGTTAAGTATAAAACCATCTGAAAACACCACATCATCAAATTTTTGATGCCACTGTTTAGGAGCTTGTTTTAAGCCATATAAAAACTTAACCAGCTTGCAAACCTTATGTTCATTTCCTGGCATAATGAAACCTTCTGGTTGTTTCATGCATATTTCTTCATCTAATTCACCATTTAGAAACGCGGTCTTTACATCCATTTGATGAATTACAAGATTGTGGATAGCTGCTAAAGCCAACAACAACCAAATTGTGGATATTCTTGCTACTGAAGCATATGTATCAAAGAAGTCAATTCCTTTTTTTATCTAAAGCCTTGTATCACTAGCCTGGCTTTAAATTTATCAATGCTTCCATCCACTTTCATTTTCCTTTTAAAAATTCATTTACATCCTAATGGTTTGCATCCATGAGGTAAATTTGTCAACTTCCAGGTCTTATTCTGCATGATAGAATCAATTTCATCTTAAATAGCTTCCTTCCAAAATGAAACATTCCTTAAAGCCATTGCTTCACTGAAAGTTTTCGGATCTTCCTCAATATTGAAACAATATTGATATTGATATTCAATTTTATCCCTTGTTCCTTCAACCAAATAAAGTTGGAAATCATCACCAAAGTTCTTGGCTTTCCTTACCCTAGTACTTTTCCTGGGTTCTGTACTAGTAGAAGGTACATCTTTCGTATTGATAGAGTTTCTTTCAAAATATTTTAAACTCTGAGGCATATCTTTAAGTCTATGTACCGAGGAAAACCTATCCTTATTCCCAAAATTTCCATCTCTTGACTCAATTACTGTGTGAACAGACACATAATCATTTGGTTCTGTTACATAAAACCTATGAGCCGAAGAATGTTCATCATATCCAATAAATATACAATCTATGCCTCTCTCACCTAAGGTTCTCATCTTAGGTTCAGTGAGCCTTACTACAGCTCTACAACCCCAAACTTGAAGATGACTTAAGTGTAGTGCTTGTTTGTGCCAGAGATCATATGGGGTTACCTTGGTCCTTTTATTTGGAACCCTATTCAATAAATAGCAGGCTATTAGCATAGCCTCACTCCAAAATCCTTCATGCAAACCCGAATAAGACAACATGGAATTAACCATTTCTTTTAGTGTCCTATTCTTCCTCTCAGATACACCATTTTGTTGAGGTGTATAAGGAGCAGTGGTTTGATGTATGATACCAGTAGATTGGAAATAAACTGGATCATAATATTCACCACCTCTATTAGTACCAAGATTTTTAAATAATTCATTTTGATGCAATTCAACTTCTTGTTTATATATTTTAAACTTATCTAAAGTTTCATCCTTTGTATGTAGCAAGTAAACATAAGAATACCTAGATGTTTGTTGTACAAATGCAACTACGAAACATTTTCTTCTTAAAGGAAACATAACTTCAACTCTGCTACATCAATCTCGACAACCATTCATATATAATAAACCTATAGCTCTATGTTTGGAAATGATTATTGTAACACCTCAGAAATTCATGATGAATAGTATGGCAACACGTTTCCATTTAACTCTCAAATAATCCTGGTAAGTTGGACGCGAGGGACCAAATACCTAAATATGTGGAAGGATGGAAGTGAAGGGATTAAACATGACAAAATGCCAAATTTTTGGCTTCTGAAGGTCCCTTACGGACCGCAAAGCTTACGCCTTACGGTCCGCAGCGCATTGTTAGTTGCATTTTTAGGCACATTTTTATAGCACATTAATATTAAAATCTCGTCACATATCATGCATATATCATAGTCATACCTCATTATTTTGTGGAACACTCGTTTTCGCGGAATGGAATCTACTTTGGATTGTTTGTGATGTTTTCTTTGTAGATGTGGAGCGATCGCCATAGATCACAATGGGTATGGGAAGGCTTAAGAGTAAAGGAACAATGTAACATAATGGAAGGTGTCAAATTAATAAGAGCTCAAGAAAATAAAGATTTAAATGGACCTACAAGTGCAATCTGGGGCGAGACCAGCCATATTCAAGAAAAATTGAAGTTATGAAATTGGCATTTAATTTAACGAATTTTAGTTGTACTAATATTTAATGATGGAAACTAAAGCAAAATTGTGGGGCTGAAACTTTTGTTTTCATGGGCTAAATGAAATTTGGTGGATCAGCCCACAAAAGAAAGAAAAAAAAACAAACATAGAGGAATGCATGGAAATTAAATGGGGTATATATTATCTTGAACGAGATTTGAGGGAAGGGGACGCATAATCATTCACAACAATCTTTGACGGCTGCAATTTTCGAGTTGGAGATCAAGAGAAGCAACAATTCGGATTTTGGGGAGGTAATTTTGGTTTGTTAGTTTATGCTTTGTTTCGTGTTTGACTTGATTGTTTTAGCCACCATGTCAGGCTAGACTTTTATAGTTTCAACATTAGGGTTTATTTTCTTTGATATGGTTCATAAACTTATGTGAAACGAGCACATTAGATTCAATTATTTTAGTGGTTTGTTTGTGTGATTCTTGTTTTTAATACGGACCCAATCCGGAAAAATATTTGATTATTAGTAAACCTGATCAATTTTATTAATTTTTCTGATAAGTTCATCAAGATTTAATCAGATTTTAAGTTTTAATAAAAGGAACAAATAATGGTTCAAGTTTGTCTATGAATTTGAATTTATTATAGAATCATATAATCTAGTTAAACGTACCGAACGACGTGTGTGTTCGGTTATAACCGATACTTCTATCACGCAACCCGCACACTAAGATCCAAACGGCGTGAACTTATAGTAGCGGGTTGGCTCTAACCGACGAACTGCGCTTGGTTAGACATTAGATGAAGTGGATGTCCGAACGACGTGACGTCTAGTATTGATACAAACTATTAATTAAAAGGA
This sequence comes from Helianthus annuus, assembly GCF_002127325.2. Taxonomy (NCBI): domain Eukaryota; kingdom Viridiplantae; phylum Streptophyta; class Magnoliopsida; order Asterales; family Asteraceae; genus Helianthus; species Helianthus annuus. The sequence continues at coordinate 156,286,687 of NC_035434.2, read as the reverse complement.
TCATTGCACCGTGACCGTTAATAATCGTAAATTGAACCGAATCAAGAAATTGCACTGGTGTTGAAATTAGTTTTTATTTTCTGAGTTTACCCAAACTTTTTTTAATAGACATTTTTATATAATTATTCGTTGTCATTAATTTCTAGTCTAAATTAAAATCCCCCTTTCAAAACAATTGTATCTGGATAAAATCTTTTTGGTATAAATTAGTTAATTTGTATCCCTGTGTACTCGAACCTGACTTATTCATACTAATTTTAGTGTGTCAAGTAGGTTTATTTTATATTTATTTGCTGGATTCGACATCCAACAAGCATTTGAATCCTGTGGGAACCGAGAGCTCTTGCGGACCGCAAGGCTTCACTTCTTACGGTCCGCAAGAGGATCGCTGGCAGTTCATGTGCAGCTGGCAGTTGCAGCAATCGTTCCTGCAACCAATACCGCGATTTTGCGACCTTTTCTCCTACTTTGGACATGTGTGATGATACTAATCACCTCCTTAGCATCCCCTGATCACACCTTGCAAGAATTGAAGGCTTGAGCTCAAGTATAAATAGCTCCATTCTTGCACCTCCATAACTTGCACCTTCACTTTCTTATTCTCTAATCTCTTGGAGTTGCTTCTACTCATAAAGAGGTCTCTTACCTGAAGTTTTAATCTTCCTTGAATACTTGTAAGTGTTCTCCTTCAGCGTTGTTTCATTTATAGGCTAGTTATTAGCCGAAAGTCAAGCAAATTGACTTTTGCTTTGACTTTCGGTTATCGAACACGGCTATGTGATCGTAACAATGTAGGTATTAATCCCCTATGAGGGCACCTTCTGAAGATCACGTTAAGTTGGTCAAATGACGAGTCAAAATTTTCTTAAATAAAAGTAAAAAACGCAGATTTTCGTAATTAACGATAAATAGAAACAAGAGTACATAACATTATTTAAACTAATCTTGCTTCTTTTATGTCAGTCACTAAGGCCCGAGTCCACCCTAGTGTATCCTGAATCAAACCTATGCAACAGCTCCTGAAACACATGTGAAAATAGGTACATCAGCATAAAAATGCCTGTGAGATACATAGGTTTTGTGAAAATAGGATTCATGACTTGAGTTTAAAGAAATGTTTAATAAAAATTAGTCATGAATCTGGTTAGGTGTTTTCTTTTGTAAATCATCTGAAAACTTGAAAAGAAAATCAGATTATATAGAAGAAAGGTGTATGGTTAATTAAATAAGTAAAATGAGTTGTATAAAACAAACTGTTTTGTAAAACAATGTCTTGTGAAAATATGTCATTTATGTAAGATGTTATATGTCTAAATTGAAATGATTTAAATAACGCTACGATATGTAATATCATACAAGCACTTATATATAGGAAGTACCAGCGACATATCCACCATACTTATATCATATTACACATGCCTCGTTACTTAAATCACTTACCCAAATAAACCACCAATGTAAATTGTTCATGTTTAAACCAATTGTCATATGCTATTGTGTAAACCATGTCAAAAATGTTTATGTCAATGTAAATCACGTAATGTGCAAACCAATGTTAAATGCTTATGTCAAATGTAAATAATGTAATGTGTAATCAAATGTGATGTATGGTAAGTGAAATGTATCAACTAAACCATAGGTAAAATGCACAAAAACAAGGTATTGATGTAAAACATAGTTTAAATAAAAGCTATGTTTTGTGAAAATGCATGCTATACTGATACAAACATCTATGCGGTATTGTAAAAATGCATACATTCAAGCCTTGAGACTGTGGCGATAAACCCTTAAACAAATTAAAGGTTTATCTAAGTTATGTGTATCGAAATCGGTCATTCCTACCATCCAAACATACCTAGGATGTCAGGAACGGGAGTTGTCAATTCCTATGGTACCACTACCTACTAACGAACGGCATGGCCAATGTTAATGAACCTATTTTTGTCCCATTTAAACAAACCAAATGTCATACCAAATGTAAGCATGTGATGAAAAACAAATGTACTAAGTATGCAACAAATGTACATACATAGCATGTGGTGTGATGTAAAATATTGCACTAAGTATGCACCAAATGGACATACATAGCGTGAAATGTAATGTAAAACAATGTAATAGGTATGCAACAAAGGACATACATAGCATAAAATGTAATGTAAAACGATGTACTAGGTATGCAACAAAGAACATACATAGCATAAAATGTAATGTAAAACGATGTACTAAGTATGCAACAAAGGACATACATAGCAAAAACATAATGAAATCATGTACTATAAGTGTACTAATGAACATAACAAGCATATGATATGAAAACATGGAAAGCACGAAAGTAACAAGTAGGCACATGTGTTTCACCCCAAAACGTTTGAAAACGGTAAAAGAGGGGACTATGTACTCACTTGAGATTGCTCAATAGTCTTTGGATAACCACCAAGCAATGCTAGAAAGATCACGGAATCAAACGGCACCTAATTTAGGTAACTATGTTAATAAACGGACCTAAATTGGAGGATCAGATAAAATGTGGTTTCGTAAACCAAATGAGTGTAAGAACTCATGTAATATGGTTTAACAAAACCTAAATTCTAAAACGGAACCTATCCTAAGTGCTTACGACCCGTTACGACTCCTTTAGGTAGCTTACGCTACTTTAACGCGTCGTTCACATAAAACGCGTTCGGACCGCCTAACTAGTCCTATGCTAAGTAAAATATTCCTTAACATGTCTAATATTGTTTCCTAATCAGTTTAGATGTCAAAATTTAGGTTACATATGCTTAAAATGAATTTATGCGCAAAAAGGGCATTTCGGTCATTTTCCTAAGGCATATAAACTACCTATCATACAACTAACTAAACGACGTGACCATAAGGTATAACCTTGGAAGGTTATTCCCTATACAACTATGGTCACCTAATGTGTTTGGTCGGATCCAAGTGATCGACCAAACGGGTCAGGTTCGAAAGTCTAAGCGGTTGTTTAGACCGTTTATCTTACAACCCTATATAAGCACTAAACTAAAAGTGACGAGTTAAACATGTTAAAACATGTTTAACGAAGTTTGAAAACAGGTTTGGTATCAAAATAAAGGGTCTTGATACCTAAAAGTAGTTTGGTTACAAAATACGCAAGAATACGCATTCTGGCCGAAACTACGACTCGTCACTACACCTAAACAACGTGGTAATCAGTAGGTATAGTCACTAGGGACTATAACCATCGTGATTACGCTCACGTTGCGAAGTTCAAACGAACTTGGTGTTGACCATAAACTGGTCAAAGGTGAAATCAAACACAGTTTGACTTTCGTGCTTAAAACGCATAAAAGAACGAAAGAGGACTTACAACGGGTCCAAGCTATGGAGTTTTGATCCGATTACTCTCAGGTATGAAGTGTATAACTTCAACTTAGAGAGCCAAATCAGATCAAAGTGTGAGTTTGAAGCAAGAGGGTGGGGGTATTTATAGATTTGATAGAACCGTTAAGATCGTTCATCGAAAACCGAGCTTCGATCTTGACCTTACATGTGTGCCCATGGTTTTAGAATACCATGGGTATCCCAAAACAAGCCCCTAGTTCCATTAAAACCATGTGCAAATGAGGGGAACAGCTGGAACAAGCTGGAAATCAGATTTTCAACTGTGGTCCCTTCCTAAGATAAATATGGCAGATTGTCAATTTTGGTCCCTGAATGTGCAAAACATGGTTTTTAATGCATTTTTGACACGTTTAAGCCCCGTTAATCCCATTTCAAGGCTCTAAAATGAAGTTAAAGTATAGGGAACATGAAACATGCTCAAAAATATCTCGGATGTCGGTTCGTTTGGTCGTACGGTTGCGTTGTTCGGTTAATTACGACGAAAGACGAACGAATGCGAAAAACAATCCAAATTACGCGGCGAATGGAATTTTATCATGCCAATCACTAAAATAAAATATTTTAATGATTACATAAATTTTTGGATGTCCGGATGTATTCAGAACGTAAGATATGCGCGAAAATGCAAACTTATGCACTTTTTGACGCTTTTAGTCCCTGAATGACCAAAAAGTTTATTTTAGCACACCGAACCCCTCAAAGCCTATTTCAAAGATATGTAAAGGATATTTATGGTATGTTTAACTTATGATCATGTTCCGGAATGTTCGTTACAGTACGAATCGGCATACTTTCGCAGTTTGTTCGAATTTAATCCCTGTAAGCGAATAAACTTGATTTTGCCATACCAAAGCCTTCAAAACTTATTTATAAGTTATGTAAAGGATATTTAAGGTATGTTAAGCATAAATTGATGTTACGGAGTGTTTGTCGCGTTAAACTGATTACGTTTACGCACCAGTTTGCGTATAACTCTCTAGAAAGCGATATAGAGTTTGAAATTGAACGAAAATCAAAACATGAAAAATGTCAAACATAAACAAACAAATATTGGGATCAAATAACATTATTTCATTGATAACTGAACTGTTTACAATGATTACAGACACAGGTGTCACAGTCTCCCCTACTTGTGGAAATTTCGTCCCGAAATTTGTTTAGAGGAAACTCGTGGGAAAAGATGTGGATATTTCGCCTTCATTTGATCTTCACGTTCCCAAGTAAACTCAGGTCCACGTTTAGATTCCCAGCGAACTTTGACCAATGGAATGTGCTTGCGTTTAAGCCACTTGACTTCACAGTCCATGATTTCCACAGGTTTCTCAACAAAATGCATCGTATTATCAACACGAATTTCGTCAAGTGGTATGTGGAGGTTATCATCAGCTAGACACATTTTGAGATTGGACACGTGAAAAGTTGGATGAACATTTCCAAGTTCAGGAGGTAACTCAAGTCTGTAGGCTACCTTACCGATTCTTTCGACGATCTTGAATGGTCCAACGTATCTAGGTGCAAGTTTTCCTGTCTTTCCAAATCTGATCACACCTTTCCAAGGTGAGACCTTAAGTAATACACGATCACCGACTTGAAATTCCAAGGGCTTGCTTCGTCGGTCCGCGTAACTCTTTTGACGGCTTCGAGCTGTCTGAAGGTTATCACGAACTTTCTTAACCTTATATGTTGTCTCTAGAATGAGGTGAGGTCCAGTAAGCTGAGCCCCACCGATCTCATTCCAGCAGACTGGTGAACGACATTTTCGACCATAGAGAGCCTCGAAAGGAGCCATGTTGATGCTGGAGTGATAACTGTTGTTGTAGGAGAATTCGATCAATGGAAGATACGAATCCCAACTACCACCAAAATCGATCACACAAGCTCTAAGCATATCCTCCAAGGTCTGGATTGTTCTTTCAGTTTGGCCATCTGATTGTGGATGATAAGTCGTGCTTAGATTAAGTTGGGTCCCCATAGCTGATTGCATGGTTCTCTAAAGACGAGACGAAAAACGAGCATCTCTGTCAGAAATAATCTTCAAGGGAACACCATGTCGAGATACAATTTCATCCACATAGATTTTAGCAAGCTTGTCAGCAGATAGATCCTCACGGATCGACACGAAATGTGCTGACTTGGTTAGACGATCAACAACTACCCAGATAGCGTCATGACCTCTCTTAGTGTGCAGAAGTTTGGTAATAAGATCTATGGCAATGTTTTCCCATTTCCAAACTGGAATCTCTGGTTGCTCCAATAAACCAGAAGGATGTTGATGTTCAGCCTTAACCTTAAGACAAGTAAGGCATTTTGACACGTATAAGGCAATGTCCTTCTTCATACCGGGCCACCAATACTGAGTACGAAGATCCTTATACATTTTGTCAGCACCAGGATGAATAGAATAACGAGACTTATGAGCTTCATCCATAAGCAAGGTGCGAAGATCATCTTGGCTTGGGACCCACAAACGGTCCATGAAATAATATGATCCATTGTCCTTCAGTTCAAGATCAGGCTTAATGTGATAGGGTAATTCCTTACCCATCAAGTCTTGCGAGACACAAGTGTGTTGAGCCTGAGAAATGCGGGTTTGGATATTAGATCGAGCTTGAATATCAGATTGAACACGAACACAATGAAGCTTGACACGTTCTTTACGACTCAAAGCGTCAGCCACGACATTCGCCTTACCAGGATGGTAGCGAATTTCGCAATCATAGTCGTTTAGAAGTTCAACCCAACGTCGTTGCCTCATGTTGAGTTCTTTCTGATTGAAGATGTGCTGAAGACTCTTGTGGTCAGTGAAAACCACGCATTGTGTACCATACAAATAGTGTCTCCAGATATTGAGAGCGAAGACAACTACACCCAACTCAAGATCATGAGTGGTGTAGTTCTTCTCGTGTATCTTCAATTGTCTCGATGCATATGCTATAACTTTGTTCCTTTGCATGAGAACACAGCCAAGACCCAAATTTGATGCATCACAATATACGACGAAATCATCATTGCCCTCAGGCAAAGATAGAATAGGCGCATCACAAAGTTTCTTCTCCAAGGTCTGAAACGTTTCTTCCTGTTTGATTCCCCATTCAAAGGGTTTGTTCTTCTGAGTTAGAGCAGTTAGGGGAACTGCAATCTTTGAGAAGTTTTCAATGAAGCGGCGGTAATAACCCGCGAGACCAAGAAAAGAACGAACTTCGGTGGGTGTAGTAGGCGTATCCCAATTCTTAATCGCACTAATCTTGGATGGATCTACATGGATACCTTGTTCGTTGACGATATGCCCCAAAAATTGAACTTCCTTAAGCCAGAATTCGCACTTGGAGAATTTGGCGAAAAGTTGGCGAAAACTTGGAGTTCCAGACTAAGACAAAGATGTTGCATGTGATCAGCTTGCGTCTTAGAATATATCAAAATGTCATCAATGAAAAAAATGATGAACTTATCTAAATAAGGCTTACAAACCCTATTCATCAAGTCCATGAAAACAGCAGGAGCATTAGTCAAACTAAATGGCATAACTGTGAACTCAGTGTATGCCCGGTGCTCACCACTATCCTGCTTTAAGTCATCAAACTCCCTTTCTAAAGCCCTTAATTCATGACGGGGACAAAACTCCCTCATCATAAGAGCCCTAAGCTCGGCCCAAGTTTGTGCTAACGTAACCTCAGCACCACGGTCTCTCATAACCCCGTTCCACCGTGTAAGAGCCCTCTTCTGAAACACACTGGAAGCAAACTCGAATTTCCAATTTTCAGGACACTGAACGTGAAGAAAGGTACTCTCAATGCTCTCGAACCACTATAGGAGCCCAGTTGCTCCTTCAGAACCACTAAACCTGAGTGGTTTAGCCGAATTGAAACTCTTGAAATTGCTTGGAGCATTCTGGTTATTGTTGGCTTGGTTTACTTGAGCAATAATGTCTGGGAGAACAACAGCCATATGATGTGCCATAATATGTGCCATTTCGGCATTAGGTAGCGGATTTTTGCGTCGAGGAGGCATTCAAAAAGAGGAAACATGAGAGGAAACGAGTGAGATGATTAGATGAAAAGAATGAGATGAAACAAAAATCGACAAAAGCAAAGATGGTGGTCATTCGTTCGTTACCACAAAGCAAACAAACGACACACAATGACTAATCAAAGTAAATGGGTCAAAAATAATGTATCGCGAAGACATGCTCGCCTATAATTGAACACTCACCCCAAGAGTTCCCTGGTAAGAGTGACTGGTCCGATTATGTGGATTTGTACGAACACTCTACCCTTAGACAGAAATCCCAGGGTACAAGCATTCACTCTTCCCGTTTGCACGTGTTCACACTATTTAGAACCCAAAACCTTGACGAGATTTTGAAAACTTGGAAGACACAAGGCCAAAGAATCATTCGAAAACGAATGATTAGATTTTCAAAACCATTCCGAAAAATTGAAGGGTTCAAAACCTTGTAATAAATCATTTAAAAACAGATGAATGATTTTCAAAAATCATTTTGGAAAAATTGGGTTCTTGTTTTGGTAATCACCTAAGGATAGGTGAAGTGCATGTTTTAAGATTTAAACACAAGATAACTTGTGTTGGGGTCCTTGAAAGGTTATAGTCTATGGCAAAGCATTACTAATAACCTAATCCCTATAACCATTGGCTCTGATACCAACTCTTCTGTCACACCCCGACCGCGTATAACATGCAACCGCGGCGGAAACGTCGGAGAGTGTTGTAACAGAATTATTGTTTCACAACCATGGTATTTAAAGTTATGTTTTATTTATAAACAAAAAGGATTACATTGTCTTAAACAAAGAGAAACAAGAGTACATAACATTATTTAAACTAATCTTGCTTCTTTTATGTCACTAAGGCCCGAGTCCACCCTAGTGTATCCTGAATCAAACCTATGCAACAGCTCCTGAAACACATGTGAAAATAGGTACATCAGCATAAAAATGCCTGTGAGATACATAGGTTTTGTGAAAATAGGATTCATGACTTGAGTTTAAAGAAATGTTTAATAAAAATTAGTCATGAATCTGGTTAGGTGTTTTCTTTTGTAAATCATCTGAAAACTTGAAAAGAAAATCAGATTATATAGAAGAAAGGTGTATGGTTAATTAAATAAGTAAAATGAGTTGTATAAAACAAACTGTTTTGTAAAACAATGTCTTGTGGAAATATGTCATTTATGTAAGATGTTATATGTCTAAATTGAAATGATTTAAATAACGCTACGATACGTAATATCATACAAGCACTTATATATAGGAAGTACCAGCGGCGTTGTCACACCCCAACCGATGGCGGAAACATCGGGATGAGACGAACAAATTGCTCAAAACAACATAACACTAAATGTGACAATATAAATTAAATCATTTTATTAGATTCTAAAGGATAATACAAAGTTTCAAACATCCAAATATAAATTCAACAATAGTTTATTTCTAAAATGAGTTTCTAGGCCATCCTAGCTTGCTTTCTTGTATCTTGATAAATCAACCTGCAATATGTATTAAAATAAAGTCAACAAAAGCATGTTGGCGAGTATACAAGTTTTCATACATAGCATAATACGTGTTTAAAATGTTGCTCATATCCAAATGTGAAATACAATATCATATTGACAGTATATACTCGAAACGATGTTACTCTACGTGTCCAAACCAAAGTTTAACGCAATTAAAGTGTCCAACCCAAAAGTGTACGGGTGGTTTTAACATAGCTTAGCCTAACAATACTCGTTAATATAACGAGAGGGGCGTTTCTCAACCTATAGCGCTACCATTGTTAGGGGAGGCTTGTACGAAGTTAATGAACACATAGTCATGAGTGTTTACAATAGCATAACACGTCTAACATGATTAAAATGTATCACATAGTGTAATGGATAGAGTGTGCATAAAATGTTTGATGTGATTGTGATGTTTGATATAGAATACATATTGCACCCAAAAGTGGAAAATAGAAAATGGGTCATGTATACTCACATTGATTGCGTTGCGTTTTTCTTGGTAGAGAGATTAGAGATTACCCACGAGATTCCAAGTAATTGCAAGAAGTCAAGAGAGTTACCCTAGTTATGATTTGGGAATTCGTTAATGATTAATATGATAATGAAAATTAGTGGAATTAAATAACAATAGTAATGTTTTTAAAATAGTAATAATAATGAGAACCATATATGATAATAATAATAATATTAACCTTATTTTTATAACTCAAATAAGGTTTATAGTAATAATGATAATAACTTTGTTATAATAATATTAATACTATTAATAATAATAAGGCCAATGATAGCATTAATTAATATTAATATGTGTAATATAGGTTAACAATAATCATCATAATAGTAATAATGATAATAATAATTGAAATAATAAATTCCGAAAATACAAATAATAATAATTAAAATTAGTAATTGCATTTATAATGATAATGAATGTTATCATTAAGCGGAAAATAATAATAATATTTCATTTCGGATTTTTAATAATAATAAAATAGGTTTATCATTAAAATTTTATTAATAGTAATACTAGTAATAATAATAATAGTTACACTAACCGTAGTTAATAATAATAATAATAATAATAATCATAATATTAATGATAATAATAAAACTTCTGATTAATAATTACTATGATGAAAATTCTTGTTAATAATAATAGTAATAATTTTGATTGAAATTTGGAAATATTAATAGCTTGTATTAATAAAAATAACATTAGAATAATTATTATAAATCTAAGACTAATAATTCTGATAATAACTTTGATAATAATATGGGCAGTGATATTAGTATTATAGCGTTAATTATTTGAAAATAACAATCATATTACAAATAAGGTGTTGAATTATAATATTATGACTATTAATAATAGTATTACTAATATTCTGACTTGATATTTCTGTTTTAATAATAATATCAATATATATTAATCCTGCTTATATTATGAATTTAACTATTTAATAGTATTAATAATATTAAGATAATGATAATAAAAGTTCAACGTTTATTAATAGTTATATTGAATGTTGATAATTGTTACAATAAAAAAAAAACAAAACTGCATAAATATAGAACAAAACAGGAAGAACGAGGGCAGGAGGTCGGAGAAACTAAACGGATGTGGCATGCCCGGCCGAGTGGTTAGTGTGTTGTTTGTGGAACATGAGGTCGCGAGTTCGAGCCCAAGGGGCCGGTTCTCACCCAGGAGACCCCCCCCCCCTCCTTTTTTTACCTTTTTTGACTTAACCGGATTAACAGCAGTTAACTGGGTTTTCTAACCCAGTTACATGACTTCTTTTATAAAAACTAACCTGGTTAGGTTAATTTGATGACACTAAGGGATCTACTAACCAAGTTAGTTTAAACTAACTGAAATTCATTAAAATCCTTTTTATTTATTTACAAAACCAATTTATTTAATTAATTAATTTATTTAATTATTATAAATAGCATATTTCTTTATTTTAACTAATAATATATATTATAATTATTTGATTTAACCCAAATTTCTGGTAATTTACCGAATTATCGTACGAATTCCTGGTTTAGGGTAATCTCTTGCTAGTACTTGTTTCGAGAGCCAAGATTAGAATATATTTCCACTGTTTTTACGTGTTTGACATAGTTTAACGTGTTTTAACATGAAATAACATAACATAGTATTAGAACAAGCATATGATCAAAACGATGCACTTTTTCATTATGATCCAAGTCTCGAAATACAAAATAGGATAAGATGAGAGTACAACTGACTGAAATTAGAAGGTACAATCCATGAATCTTTAAATAGAAAGATTCAAAATACGAAATGTCACAGTCTCCCCTACTTTAGGAGATTTCGTCCTCGAAATCTTTGAGGAAAGACTTTTAGAAAAATGAATTTTTTTTAAAGGAATAGATAAGACCTTGATCATAATGTTTGTTTAGGAAAAACTTGTTTTCATGAATGCGCCATGTAGCACCTTGTTTCACATAAAATTTCACATAGTATAACATGAATAAAATGACATGAAATTTTTCACATAGGATAACATGTATGATAAAAGCATAATAAATTTAATTTGTTCACGAAGGAATATCATTAATTGTTTTAAATTGCGACAATAGTGTAAATTGTGACTTCCTATCTTGAAATGAAGATAATGCTCAATGTAAAATCACATGGAAATTGAGATAACATAAAAGAGATTTATCATAAAACATGGATTGTCACGGAACGTAACATATGACACTTCCAAAGTGAATCGAAGACCTTCTCGAATTAAGGAAACGTGCTTTGGCCTAATAGGTATTAGTACTCTCATCGATGGTCCCCAGGTAGGCAACGGGTCCTTAATGGATTTATACGAATGCCAAGCCTAGACAGGACGTCCCGACTACCGGTACCTAACCCTTCCAGTTACTACACGTCCTTAATCGATTGGGAAATCGAGACTTTGGCGAGAGCGAAAATCAAGGAGTGGGACTAGTTAACAAGATGCGAGTATCACCTCTAACTTGATAACATCGTACCCTAACGTGGTTGGTACTTATCAAAAGATAAGGGTCCACTAGAGTGTGAAATGGAAAACTCCCATCAAGGTATGGATATCACTCCTAACTTGAGGGTAGATTTCGTGCAAAAATCAAAGTATAGCTGAGTGAAAATCATCACCAAGTGTGGGAATCACCCCTATCTTGATAAGTCATTTCGATTGTGTTGTAAGAGTGTCTTCATAGCCTCCAAGTGTGTATTGTGTTAGCCTTAGGAAAGGCATGTATATTAGAAGTCCAAAAGAATAGAGAGAAGCAAGTGAGGTAGAAAGGAAGTTGTTTTAAGCAACACATAGTGAAAAAGCACCTAAACTATAGACTAGGCAAGGCATTCCTAATTCCCTATAGTTATGGCTCTGATACCAATCTGGTATCAGAGTACTCCTACGATAGACCAGGCAAAAGTAAGACAATCCTACCTAATTCCCTATAGTTATGGCTTTGATACCAATCTGTCACACTCCAACCGATGGCGGAAACATCGGGATGAGACGAACAAATTGCTCAAAACAACATAACACTAAATGTGACAATATAAATTAAATCATTTTATTAGATTCTAAAGGATAATACAAAGTTTCAAACATCCAAATATAAATTCAACAATAGTTTATTTCTAAAATGAGTTTCTAGGCCATCCTAGCTTGCTTTCTTGTATCTTGATAAATCAACCTGCAATATGTATTAAAATAAAGTCAACAAAAGCATGTTGGCGAGTATACAAGTTTTCATACATAGCATAGTACGTGTTTAAAATGTTGCTCATATCCAAATGTGAAATACAATATCATATTGATAGTATATACTCGAAACGATATTACTCTATGTGTCCAAACCAAAGTTTAACGCAATTAAAGTGTCCAACCCAAAAGTGTACGGGTGGTTTTAACATAGTTTAACCTAACAATACTCGTTAATATAACGAGAGGGGCGTTTCTCAACCTATAGCGCTACCATTGTTAGGGGAGGCTTGTACGAAGTTAATGAACACATAGTCATGAGTGTTTACAATAGCATAACATGTCTAACATGATTAAAATGTATCACATAGTGTAATGGATAGAGTGTGCATAAAATGTTTGATGTGATTGTGATGTTTGATATAGAATACATATTGCACCCAAAAGTGGAAAATAGAAAATGGGTCATGTATACTCACATTGATTGCGTTGCGTTTTTCTTGGTAGAGAGATTAGAGATTACCCACGAGATTCCAAGTAATTGCAAGAAGTCAAGAGAGTTACCCTAGTTATGATTTGGGAATTCGTTAATGATTAATATGATAATGAAAATTAGTGGAATTAAATAACAATAGTAATGTTTTTAAAATAGTAATAATAATGAGAACCATATATGATAATAATAATAATAATATTAACCTTATTTTATAACTCAAATAAGGTTTATAGTAATAATGATAATAACTTTGTTATAATAATATTAATACTATTAATAATAATAAGGCCAATGATAGCATTAATTAATATTAATATGTGTAATATAGATTAACAATAATCATCATAATAGTAATAATAATAATAATAATAATAATAATAATTGAAATAATAAATTCCGAAAATACAAATAATAATAATTAATATTAGTAATTGCATTTATAATGATAGTGAATGTTATCATTAATCGGAAAATAATAATAATATTTCATTTCGGATTTTTAATAATAATAAAATAGGTTTATCATTAAAATTTTATTAATAGTAATACTAGTAGTAATAATAATAGTTACACTAATAATAATAATAATCATAATATTAATGATAATAATAAAACTTCTGATTAATAATTACTATGATGAAAATTCTTGTTAACAATAATAGTAATAATTTTGATTGAAATTTGGAAATATTAATAGCTTGTATTAATAAAAATAACATTAGAATAATTATTATAAATCTAAGACTAATAATTCTGATAATAACTTTGATAATAATATGGGCAGTGATATTAGTATTATAGCGTTAATTATTTGAAAATAACAATCATATTACAAATAAGGTGTTGAATTATAATATTATGACTATTAATAATAGTATTACTAATATTCTGACTTGATATTTCTTTTTTAATAATAATATCAATATATATTAATTCTGCTTATATTATGAATTTAACTATTTAATAGTATTAATAATATTAAGATAATGATAATAAAAATTCAAGGTTTATTAATAGTTATATTGAATGTTGATAATTGTTACAATAAAAAAAACAAAACTGCATAAATATAGAACAAAACAGGAAGAACGAGGGCAGGAGGTCGGAGAAAGTTACCGGCGACCGACTCCGGCGACTGGAGTGCTTCTCCGACGAGTTCCGGCGGTCCGCTTGTCTTCTCCGGCGGGATTCCGGCTGAACGCAGAGAACGGGTACAAGGCAGGGGATAGTTTCGAGTAAAGGAAGAGGTGAAGGTGGTGTGGTCTGGAATCGAAGGGATGTTCGGTATTTATAGGAGGTTTCGGTGTCGGTTTAAAATGGAAACGGTTCCGTATGTTTGGCAGTCGATCCGAAAGAGGAAGTGATTGGTCTAATTTAAGAAAAGGATTGAAATCCTCTGCTGTCAAGCTTTTGTAAGTTTACCGGAATTAAGCCGCTCGAAGAAAAGGAAAGTCAACGTGATTGCTGTCAACTGTTTGGCGGTTAAATGAGATGAGGTTTGAACTGATTTAGCGTATAAATATAACAAGTTTCCTAATCTAAACGGATGTGGCATGCCCGGCCGAGTGGTTAGTGTGTTGTTTGTGGAACATGAGGTCGCGAGTTCGAGCCCAAGGGGCCGGTTCTCACCCAGGAGACCCCCCCCCCCTTTTTTACCTTTTTTGACTTAACCGGATTAACAGCAGTTAACTGGGTTTTCTAACCCAGTTACATGACTTCTTTTATAAAAACTAACCTGGTTAGGTTAATTTGATGACACTAAGGGATCTACTAACCAAGTTAGTTTAAACTAACTGAAATTCATTAAAATCCTTTTTATTTATTTACAAAACCAATTTATTTAATTAATTAATTTATTTAATTATTATAAATAGCATATTTCTTTATTTTAACTAATAATATATATTATAATTATTTGATTTAACCCAAATTTCTGGTAATTTACCGAATTATCGTACGAATTCCTGGTTTAGGGTAATCTCTTGCTAGTACTTGTTTCGAGAGCCAAGATTAGAATATATTTCCACTGTTTTTACGTGTTTGACATAGTTTAACGTGTTTTAACATGAAATAACATAACATAGTATTAGAACAAGCATATGATCAAAACGATGCACTTTTTCATTATGATCCAAGTCTCGAAATACAAAATAGGATAAGATGAGAGTACAACTGACTGAAATTAGAAGGTACAACCCATGAATCTTTAAATAGAAAGATTCAAAATACGAAATGTCACAGTCTCCCCTACTTTAGGAGATTTCGTCCTCGAAATCTTTGAGGAAAGACTTTTAGAAAAATGAATTTTTTTTTTAAAGGAATAGATAAGACCTTGATCATAATGTTTGTTTAGGAAAAACTTGTTTTCATGAATGCACCATGTAGCACCTTGTTTCACATAAAATTTCACATAGTATAACATGAATAAAATGACATGAAATTTTTCACATAGGATAACATGTATGATAAAAGCATAATAAATTTAATTTGTTCACGAAGGAATATCATTAATTGTTTTAAATTGCGACAATAGTGTAAATTGTGACTTCCTATCTTGAAATGAAGATAATGCTCAATGTAAAATCACATGGAAATTGAGATAACATAAAAGAGATTTATCATAAAACATGGATTGTCACGGAACGTAACATATGACACTTCCAAAGTGAATCAAAGACCTTCTCGAATTAAGGAAACGTGCTTTGGCCTAATAGGTATTAGTACTCTCATCGATGGTCCCCAGGTAGGCAATGGGTCCTTAATGGATTTATACGAATGCCAAGCCTAGACAGGACGTCCCGACTACCGGTACCTAACCCTTCCAGTTACTACACGTCCTTAATCGATTGGGAAATCGAGACTTTGGCGAGAGCGAAAATCGAGGAGTGGGACTAGTTAACAAGATGCGAGTATCACCTCTAACTTGATAACATCGTACCCTAACGTGGTTGGTACTTATCAAAAGATAAGGGTCCACTAGAGTGTGAAATGGAAAACTCCCATCAAGGTATGGATATCACTCCTAACTTGAGGGTAGATTTCGTGCAAAAATCAAAGTATAGCTGAGTGAAAATCATCACCAAGTGTGGGAATCACCCCTATCTTGATAAGTCATTTCGATTGTGTTGTAAGAGTGTCTTCATAGCCTCCAAGTGTGTATTGTGTTAGCCTTAGGAAAGGCATGTATATTAGAAGTCCAAAAGAATAGAGAGAAGCAAGTGAGGTAGAAAGGAAGTTGTTTTAAGCAACACATAGTGAAAAAGCACCTAAACTATAGACGAGGCAAGGCATTCCTAATTCCCTATAGTTATGGCTCTGATACCAATCTGGTATCAGAGTACTCCTACTATAGACCAGGCAAAAGTAAGGCAATCCTACCTAATTCCCTATAGTTATGGCTCTGATACCAATCTGTCACACCCCAACCGATGGCGGAAACATCGGGATGAGACGAACAAATTGCTCAAAACAACATAACACTAAATGTGACAATATAAATTAAATCATTTTATTAGATTCTAAAGGATAATACAAAGTTTCAAACATCCAAATATAAATTCAACAATAGTTTATTTCTAAAATGAGTTTCTAGGCCATCCTAGCTTGCTTTCTTGTATCTTGATAAATCAACCTGCAATATGTATTAAAATAAAGTCAACAAAAGCATGTTGGCGAGTATACAAGTTTTCATACATAGCATAGTACGTGTTTAAAATGTTGCTCATATACAAATGTGAAATACAATATCATATTGATAGTATATACTCGAAACGATGTTACTCTACGTGTCCAAACCAAAGTTTAACGCAATTAAAGTGTCCAACCCAAAAGTGTACGGGTGGTTTTAACATAGTTTAACCTAACAATACTCGTAAATATAACGAGAGGGGCGTTTCTCAACCTATAGCGCTACCATTGTTAGGGGAGGCTTGTACGAAGTTAATGAACACATAGTCATGAGTGTTTACAATAGCATAACACGTCTAACATGATTAAAATGTATCACATAGTGTAATGGATAGAGTGTGCATAAAATGTTTGATGTGATTGTGATGTTTGATATAGAATACATATTGCACCCAAAAGTGGAAAATAGAAAATGGGTCATGTATACTCACATTGATTGCGTTGCGTTTTTCTTGGTAGAGAGATTAGAGATTACCCACGAGATTCCAAGTAATTGCAAGAAGTCAAGAGAGTTACCCTAGTTATGATTTGGGAATTCGTTAATGATTAATATGATAATGAAAATTAGTGGAATTAAATAACAATAGTAATGTTTTTAAAATAGTAATAATAATGAGAACCATATATGATAATAATAATAATAATAATAATATTAACCTTATTTTTATAACTCAAATAAGGTTTATAGTAATAATGATAATAACTTTGTTATAATAATATTAATACTATTAATAATAATAAGGCCAATGATAGCATTAATTAATATTAATATGTGTAATATAGGTTAACAATAATCATCATAATAGTAATAATAATAATAATAATTGAAATAATAAATTCCGAAAATACAAATAATAATAATTAATATTAGTAATTGCATTTATAATGATAATGAATGTTATCATTAATCGGAAAATAATAATAATATTTCATTTCGGATTTTTAATAATAATAAAAGAGGTTTATCATTAAAATTTTATTAATAGTAATACTAGTAATAATAATAATAGTTACACTAATAATAATAATAATAATCATAATATTAATGATAATAATAAAACTTCTGATTAATAATTACTATGATGAAAATTCTTGTTAACAATAATAGTAATAATTTTGATTGAAATTTGGAAATATTAATAGCTTGTATTAATAAAAATAACATTAGAATAATTATTATAAATCTAAGACTAATAATTCTGATAATAACTTTGATAATAATATGGGCAGTGATATTAGTATTATAGCGTTAATTATTTGAAAATAACAATCATATTACAAATAAGGTGTTGAATTATAATATTATGACTATTAATAATAGTATTACTAATATTCTGACTTGATATTTCTTTTTTAATAATAATATCAATATATATTAATTCTGCTTATATTATGAATTTAACTATTTAATAGTATTAATAATATTAAGATAATGATAATAAAAATTCAAGGTTTATTAATAGTTATATTGAATGTTGATAATTGTTACAATAAAAAAAAACAAAACTGCATAAATATAGAACAAAACAGGAAGAACGAGGGCAGGAGGTCGGAGAAAGTTACCGGCGACCGACTCCGGCGACTGGAGTGCTTCTCCGACGAGTTCCGGCGGTCCGCTTGTCTTCTCCGGCGGGATTCCGGCTGAACGCAGAGAACGAGTACAAGGCAGGGGATAGTTTCGAGTAAAGGAAGAGGTGAAGGTGGTGTGGTCTGGAATCGAAGGGATGTTCGGTATTTATAGGAGGTTTCGGTGTCGTTTTAAAATGGAAACGGTTCCGTATGTTTGGCAGTCGATCCGAAAGAGGAAGTGATTGGTCTAATTTAAGGAAAGGATTGAAATCCTCTGCTGTCAAGCTTTTGTAAGTTTACCGGAATTAAGCCGCTCGAAGAAAAAGGAAAGTCAACGTGATTGCTGTCAACTGTTTGGCGGTTGAATGAGATGAGGTTTGAACTGATTTAGCGTATAAATATAACAAGTTTCCTAATCTAAACGGATGTGGCATGCCCGGCCGAGTGGTTAGTGTGTTGTTTGTGGAACATGAGGTCGCGAGTTCGAGCCCAAGGGGCCGGTTCTCACCCAGGAGACCCCCCCCCCCCCGTTTACCTTTTTTGACTTAACCGGATTAACAGCAGTTAACTGGGTTTTCTAACCCAGTTACATGACTTCTTTTATAAAAACTAACCTGGTTAGGTTAATTTGATGACACTAAGGGATCTACTAACTAAGTTAGTTTAAACTAACTGAAATTCATTAAAATCCTTTTTATTTATTTACAAAACCAATTTATTTAATTAATTAATTTATTTAATTATTATAAATAGCATATTTCTTTATTTTAACTAATAATATATATTATAATTATTTGATTTAACCCAAATTTCTGGTAATTTACCGAATTATCGTACGAATTCCTGGTTTAGGGTAATCTCTTGCTAGTACTTGTTTCGAGAGCCAAGATTAGAATATATTTCCACTGTTTTTACGTGTTTGACATAGTTTAACGTGTTTTAACATGAAATAACATAACATAGTATTAGAACAAGCATATGATCAAAACGATGCACTTTTTCATTATGATCCAAGTCTCGAAATACAAAATAGGATAAGATGAGAGTACAACTGACTGAAATTAGAAGGTACAACCCATGAATCTTTAAATAGAAAGATTCAAAATACGAAATGTCACAGGCGTATCCACCATGCTTGTATCATATTACACACGCCTCGTTACTTAAATCACTTACCCAAATAAACCACCAATGTAAATTTTTCATGTTTAAACCAATTGTCATATGTTATTGTGTAAACCATGTCAAAAATGTTTATGTCAATGTAAATCACGTAATGTGCAAACCGATATTAAATGCTTATGTTAAATGTAAATAATGTAATGTGTAATCAAACGTGATGTATGGTAAGTGAAATGTATCAACTAAACCATAGGTAAAATGCACAAAAACAAGGTATTGAAGTAAAACATAGTTTAAATCAAAGTTATGTTTTGTGGAAATGCATGCTATACTGATACAAACGTCTATGCGGTATTGTAAAAATGCATACATTCAAGCCTTGAGACTGTGGCG
Organism: Helianthus annuus; assembly: GCF_002127325.2. Lineage (NCBI taxonomy): Eukaryota > Viridiplantae > Streptophyta > Magnoliopsida > Asterales > Asteraceae > Helianthus > Helianthus annuus. The sequence goes on along the minus strand of NC_035434.2, from coordinate 156,266,808 downwards.
ATAAACCCTTAAACAAATTAAAGGTTTATCTAAGTTATGTGTATCGAATTCGGTCATTCCTTCCATCCAAACATACCTAGGATGTCAGGAACGGGAGTTGTCAATTCCTATGGTACCACTACCTACTAACGAACGGCATGGCCAATGTTAATGAACCTATTTTTGTCCCATTTAAACAAACCAAATGTCATACCAAATGTAAGCATGTGATGAAAAACAAATGTACTAAGTATGCAACAAATGTACATACATAGCATGTGATGTGATGTAAAATATTGCACTAAGTATGCACCAAATGGACATACATAGCGTGAAATGTAATGTAAAACAATGTACTAGGTATGCAACAAAGGACATACATAGCATAAAATGTAATGTAAAACGATGTACTAGGTATGCAACAAAGGACGTACATAGCATAAAATGTAATGTAAAACGATGTACTAAGTATGCAACAAAGGACATACATAGCAAAAACATAATGAAATCATGTACTATAAGTGTACTAATGAACATAACAAGCATATGATATGAAAACATGGAAAGCATGAAAGTAACAAGTAGGCACATGTGTTTCACCCCAAAACATTTGAAAACAGTAAAAGAGGGGACTATGTACTCACTTGAGATTTCTCAATAGTCTTTGGATAATCACCAAGCAATGCTAGAAAGATCACAGAATCAAACGACACCTAATTTAGGTAACTATGTTAATAAACGGACCTAAATCGGAGGATCGGATAAAATGTGGTTTCGTAAACCAAATGAGTGTAAGAACTCATGTAATATGGTTTAACAAAGCCTAAATTCTAAAACGGAACCTATCCTAAGTGCTTACGACCCATTACGACTCGTTTAGGTTGGTTACGCTACTTTAACGCGTCGTTCACGTAAAACGCGTTCGGACCGCCTAACTAGTCCTATGATAAGTAAAATATGCCTTAACATGTCTAATATTGTTGCCTAATCAGTTTAGATGTCAAAATTTAGGTTGCATATGCTTAAAATGAATTTATGTGCAAAAAGGGCATTTTGGTCATTTTTCTAAGGCATATAAAGTACCTATCATACAACTAACTAAACGACGTGACCATAAGGTATAACCTTGGAAGGTTATTCCCTATACAACTATGGTCACCTATGTGTTTGGTCGGATCCAAATGATCGACCAAACGGGTCGGGTTCGAAAGTCTAAGCGGTTGTTTAGACCGCTTATCTTACGACCCTATATAAGCACTAAACTAAAAGTGACGAGTTAAACATGTTAAAACATGTTTAATGAAGTTTGAAAACAGGTTTGGTATCAAAGCAAAGGGTCTTGATACCTAAAAGTAGTTTGGTTACAAAATACGCAAGAATACGCATTCTGGCCGAAACTACGACTCGTCACTACACCTAAACAACGTGGTAATCAGCAGGTATAGTCACTAGGGACTATAACCATCGTGATTACGCTCACGTTGCGAAGTTCAAACGAACTTTGTGTTGACCATAAACTGGTCAAAGCTGAAAGTCAAACACAGTTTGACTTTCGAGCTTAAAACGCATAAAAGAACGAAAGAGGACTTACAACGGGTCCAAGCTATGGAGTTTTGATCCGATTACTCTCAGGTATGAAGTGTATAACTTCAACTTAGAGAGCCAAATCAGATCAAAGTGTGAGTTTGAAGCAAGAGGGTGGGGGTATTTATAGATTTCATAGAACTGTTAAGATCGTTCATCGAAAACCGAGCTTCGATCTGGACCTTACATGTGTGCCCATGGTTTTAGAATACCATGGGTACCCCAAAACAAGCACCTAGTTTCGTTAAAACCTTGTGAAAATGAGGGGAACAGCTGGAACAGGCTGGAAATAAGATTTTCAACTTTGGTCCCTTCTTAAGATAACTATGGCAGATTGTCAATTTTGGTCCCTAAATGTGCAAAACGTAGTTTTTGATGCATTTTTGACACGTTTAAGCCCCGTTAATCCCATTTCAGGGCTCTAAAATGAAGTTAAAGTATAGGGAACAAGAAACATGCTCAAAAATATCGCGGATGTCGGTTCGTTTGGTCGTACGGTTGCATTGTTCGGTTAATTACGACGAAACACGAACGAATGCGAAAAACGATCCAAATTATGCGACGAATGGAATTTTATCATGCCAATCACTAAAATAAAATAATTTAATGATTACATGAATTTTTGGATGTACGGATGTATAAAGAACGTAAGATATGCGCGAAAATGCAAACTTATGCACTTTTTGACGCTTTTAGTCCCTGAATGACCAAAAAGTTTATTTTAGCACACCCAACCCCTCAAAGCCTATTTCTAAGCTATGTAAAGGATATTTATTGTATGTTTAACTTATGATCATGTTCCGGAATGTTCGTTACAGTACGAATCGGCATACTTTCGCAGTTTGTCGAATTTAGTCCCTGTAAGCGAATAAACTTGATTTTGCCATACCAAAGCCTTCAAAACTTATTTCTAAGTTATGTAATGGATATTTAAGGTATGTTAAGCATAAATTTATGTTCCGGAGTGTTTGTCGCGTTAAAATGATTACGTTTACGCACCAGTTTGCGTATAACTCTCTAGAAAGCGATATAGAGTTTGAAATTGAACGAAAATCAAAACATGAAAAATGTCAAACATAAACAAACAAATATTGGGATCAAATAACATTATTTCATTGATAACTGAACTTTTTACAATGATTACAGACACAGGTGTCACAGTCTCCCCTACTTGTGAAAATTTCGTACCGAAATTTGTTTAGAGGAAACTCGTGGGAAAAGATGTGGATATTTTGCCTTCATTTGATCTTCACGTTCCCAAGTAAACTCAGGTCCACGTTTAGATTCCCAGCGAACTATGACCAATGGAATGCGCTTGTGTTTAAGCCACTTGACTTCACAGTCCATGATTTCCACAGGTTTCTCAACAAAATGCATCGTATTATCAACACGAAATTCGTCAAGTGGTATGTGGAGGTTATCATCAGCTAGACACTTTTTGAGATTGGACACGTGAAAAGTTGGATGAACATTTCCAAGTTCAGGAGGTAACTCAAGTCTGTAGGCTACCTTACCGATTCTTTCGACGATCTTGAATGGTCCAACGTATATAGGTGCAAGTTTTCCTGTCTTTCCAAATCTGATCACACCTTTCCAAGGTGAGACCTTAAGTAATACACGATCACCGACTTGGAATTCCAAGGGCTTGCGTCGTCGGTCCGCGTAACTCTTTTGACGGCTTCGAGCTGTCTGAAGGTTATCACGAACTTTCTTAACCTTATCTATTGTCTCTAGATAGAGGTCAGGTCCAGTAAGCTGAGCCTCACCGATCTCATTCCAGCAGACTGGTGAACGACATTTTCGACCATAGAGAGCCTCGAAAGGAGCCATGTTGATGCTGGAGTGATAACTGTTGTTGTAGGAGAATTCAATCAATGGAAGATACGAATCCCAACTACCACCAAAATCGATCACACAAGCTCTAAGCATATCCTCCAAGGTCTGGATTGTTCTTTCAATTTGGCCATCTGATTGCGGCTGATAAGCTGTGCTTAGATTAAGTTGGGTCCCCATAGCAGATTGCATGGTTCTCCAAAAAAGAGACGAAAAACGAGCATCTCTGTCAGAAATAATCTTCAAGGGAACACCATGTCGAGATACAATTTCATCCACATAGATTTTAGCAAGCTTGTCAGCAGATAGATCCTCACGGATCGGCAAGAAATGTGCTGACTTGGTTAGACGATCAACAACTACCCAGATAGCGTCATGACCTCTCTTAGTGCGCGGAAGTTTGGTAATAAGATCCATGGCAATGTTTTCCCATTTCCAAACTGGAATCTCTGGTTGCTCCAATAAACCAGAAGGATGTTGATGTTCAGCCTTAACCTTAAGACAAGTAAGGCATTTTGACACGTATAAGGCAATGTCCTTCTTCATACCGGGCCACCTGTTGGTGCATACATCTGTTGACTTCGTATTGTATCGAGTCTTAGACTAGATAGGATAGATCAGGGCACGTTGTACGAGAAAATTCAAGTTTTTAGGGTTGTAAAGGCTGATTCCGCTTGAACTTGTTGATTCCGCTTGAAATGACTTTGGTCAGTTTCAAGCGAAATCACAATCACATGATTCCGCTTGAAATGGATCATGTCATTCCAAGCGGAACCCTAAGCCTATATATATGTGTTTAAGCGAAATCAGTTGTAACTTTTCGGAATTTGGATACCGAGGTGCTGGCGGTTTTCCTGTTGATTGTACAAGCTGTTATATTAATACAAAAGGTGTTTAAAGTGAATTGCTAGCTGTTTCTACGTCAGTTTCTTGTTTTCCGCACCTGAAACTGATTAAAACTCCTCTGAACGACTCGTTTGGGTCCGTACACGATCCTACAAGTGGTATCAGAGCTCAGGAGGAGTTCTTTGTGATTCAGCTTGAAATTTTCTGTTTCTACACCTTCTTTTCAAAAATATCAAGATTTTACGGTTAAAATCAGTTCAATTTTTTACAAACTGTGTAAAAGTGAGTTTTAACAAATCCTTGAAAGTTTCACATTAAAAATCTCATTAAAAATAGATAAAATGGGCCTCAGTTGTTATTCCGCTTGAGTGAGTGTAATTGTGATTCCGCCTGAAAGTGCACTGATTCCGCTTCAAGTTTGACTATTCCGCTTGAAATCTGAGGGTCCGCTTGAAAATCTCACTGATTCCGCTCCAAATCTGAGGTTCTGCTTGAAAGGTTGAACTAAACCTGTGATTCCGCTCCAAATTGGATTTGACAGATTTCGCTTGAAACTGTTGTTTGGTGATTCCGCTCGAATTGATTATTCCACTTGAAAAGTGTTGTGTTTGAAAAACGTGTTACAGAACCATGGATTCTGAATTCTACAATGCATTTGCAACAACCCCGACTACTCCGGCTGACATTGCTAAGAATATGAACATGGAAAACGAAACCGGAACTTTGCAAAAACCCCCGAAACTTATGGGAATGGAAGAATACCATGTGTGGAAGAATTGTTTTGAGAATTGGGTTCAGGCAAACCATCTAAGAGCTTGGGAAAGCAAGGAAACAGCATACATCAGACCACAGACTGCTATGAATGTTGATAAAATTATTTCGGAGTTTTCAGACTTAGAGAGAGAAAGTTATAAAGGAGAGAAAATGATGATAAGTCTGTTGCAGCAAGCTATCAAAGAGGATATATTTGTTTTGCTTCAGCATGATGGAAATGCGTTTTCGATTTGGAAATCTCTTGAGAGGAAATTTGAAGGAAGTACAGAGATGCTACAGAGTAAAGCAGCGTTACTGAAAAAGGAATTTGAGTTGTTTACGAGCATGCCTGGTGAGACTACAAAGACTCTCATTGAGAAATATTGCCATCTTGTGCGTACCATGTCTCAGTTGAAGATTACTAAAACTCCAGCAGAATGGGTTGAAAAACTTGCTGACGCGTTACCACAAAAGGAATGGGGTACATATCTCATGATTTTGAAGAATTCTGGACAGTTTAGCAAATTGTCGATCGGACAGTTTATTGAAAAGCTGGAAGCACAGGATCTTGAACAGCAGAAAATTGCCAGAATGAACAGTTCGAGTCATCAACAGGATATCAAACTGTACTACAAAGGAAATGTTCAAACTGTTGAAGCAAGTCCAAAGATCCAAACCGCGTTTAGTGCAGGAAATCAATCTGGAAAAAACGGTCAAAGTTTAGTTAACACTAGTGGATTTTCAAATGTGAATCCTCCAAGTGTTCAAAGTGCGAATGTTGGTAATGGGCATATGATTCAATGCAATGTGGCTTTACATCTTCAAAATGGACAGAATTTTTCTGAAGAAGTGGTAAAGAGCATATGGGATTACTGGTTAATGCTTTGGAATCCTATGAAGGGTTGATTGCCAGAAAAATTGGTAATCCGATGCTAACAAAGGAAGATTATGACCAGATAGATGCAGAAGAATTGGAACTTATGGATATAAAGTGGGCTTTAGCGAGTGTTCTGAGAAGAACTGAAAAGTTCAAAATGATTACAGGACGAAATGATTTTTTGGATGCTCATCTTTCATCTTTAGGTTTTGATAAATCTAAAGTTACTTGTTTTAAATGCAGGGAAAAAGGTCACTTCAAGAGAGAGTGCAAATCAAGAAGCGAGTGGAGCAAAGAATCCTTTTGGTGGCCAGGATTACTATCGGAAAGCTATCTATCAACAGGTTTCTTATCAACCGCATCAACAGAAGGATTCTCAAACTGCTCATGGAAAAATGATCGAAGATGCAAATAAAAAAGCTTATTATGGCATTATTGATCAAGATGATGAGATAGTGGCTGCAGGATTTAGCTGGGATAAGTACATTCCAGCTGATCCAAATGTTAAAGCTTTTATTGCTCAGATTGTTCAAAAGCTAGAGCTAATGAAGGAATGGATGGCTGTGTTATCTGATGATGAAGAGAAGGATAAAGAATCTGTTTCCTCTAAAAACAGTTCAACTATTTAACAGTGATGATGAGGAGCTTGAACAGATAAATGTTGGAAAAACTTATTTATCTTCTGACAGTTTTGAGTTTTATTTTGCAGATAAACTGAAGAAACTCAAAGAGAGAAAAGCTGCAAAAGAAATGAAAGAAATCAAGATTGTTGAGAAGATAGTTGAAGTCGAAAAGATAGTGGAAGTGGAAAAGATTGTTGAAGTCACAAAACCATGTCTTACATGTTTAGTATCTTGCAAACAATGTGAAGAAAAATATGAGAGGTTTAGTGAATCAGAAAAGTTGAAAGAAAAGTTGTTGTTTGATGTGAAGAATTTGAAAGAATCATACGATGTATTGAACAGGACAGCGAACAGTCTGCAAGACAAACTCAGAGAGAGAAGCTGCTTTGAAGATGATAAATGCAACAATGATGTCGAAGCAGAAAGAGATAAATTTTTATATTGAAGAATGTGCGAAATGGAAGCAAGAGTTGGATGGTGAAAACGTTGAAAATGAAAGAATCAGACGTTTACTGAGAAGTTATACAAGTTCTGATTACTTAATTGACAGAATTTATCCTACTGTTGCAGGTTTTGAGGCATTTAAAGATGAAGAAAAGGAGTCAAAGAAGGAAAAGGATACTGGTAAGAAACAGAGTGTCTGTTATAACAAGTGTTTGCCTCCAATTTGGGAAGGGTATTCGCCTAGAAAACTGAATGAGGAACAAGTTAAAAAGGCAGTCAATATAAAGTTAGAGTCCGAGTTAACCGATGTGTTGCCAGACAATATTGACGTCACGTTCACAGCGTCCGACACAGATCATGAGTCTGAGTTAATAAAAAGAATGGTCGATCAGGTGTTGGATAAGGATGAGGAGTCAGAGTCAAAGTCTAAGTCTGAAAGTTCATGTCAGTCAGTCGGGAGTTCGAGTTCGTCTGGAAAAAGTTCAAAATCGTCGGGAAAACGGGTTTATATTAAATAATTTTTGTTGTCAAAATCTAATTTGAATGACGAAACCTTTGAAGTTGCATATACTTTGAATGATTCTGACAAATTATATTTTGATAAAGAGTTTCCAATAAGAAGTGTTCGATTTGACATGATCAAAAAGGTTTTCAAAATGACAGAAATTAATATTTCTGAAATAAAAGTTTTAAATCTTATTGGAAAACCTAAAAAATACACTTCAAGAGTTACGCAACGTTTAAACAAGAAAATGAATTACAGTTCTGGTTCTGATTTTCAAAAGAAACCAAACCATAATGGTAAATTCAAAAAGAAAGGTCTTGGTTTTATCCCACCAGAAAATTATAAAAATGAGAAAATTTCTAAAAATACAAAATTTGTTTTAGGACCGTCTGCTGAAGAGGAAAAGAAGAGCTCATTTTGGAGACAAACAAATCAAGAATTTTTTGCTGGAAAGAAAATTGAAGCTCATCAGAGGAGAGAGACTAGAACCTGTTTTAGATGCAATGAAGTTGGTCACATTGCATGGAACTGTCGCAGAGCAACTAAGACAAAACAGGGAGTCTCAGAAAACAAAAAGAAATTGTTGTTGATAAAACCGAACCACCAACTGAGAAATTTAAAGTGTTTAAAAATTCTACATATGAAGTTGGTGAATGTTCAAAAAGGTTTTACAGAAGAAGTGTGAAGCTTGACAACCAAAAGTGAGTTGTTAATTAATCTGGTGATGAATCTGAATCCACAAAATCAGAAGAGCCACATGTTGTTAAAAAGAGTGAAAACTCAGTACCTTTAATGGATGATGAGAACTTTCCACCATTGAGGACTGAGAATTTTAAAAAGAAAATTGAAAAAGTTGAGATCTCGAATCAATTTTATTCTGGAAAGGATGAACTTGATGTTGAGAAAGCTTTTAATGGTAATGTTAAGAAGATTTTTGGGAAGATGATCGATGGGAAGGTGAAAGGGGTAAAAGATTTTTACGCTACAAAGAAAGCAACATACACCCCAACTGCAGAAGAGTTGAAAACATCCAAGGCTGGTCAGGCTTGGGTGGACATTTTCTTTGCTTGAAAACCTGACTTGCCGGAGATCCCAAGTTTGTAATCGCGGATCAGGAATCGGCATTTTTCTTAGAATCTGTTTGTATGAAAGAATTTAAAATTTTTATATTTTACAGGTTATGCAGGAATTGCCGGAGCTTCCAGGTTGGTAAGTGTGAAGCAGGAATCGGCATCTTGATTGGTAAAATGGTTTGTGTAGATGTGTTATTCCTACATATGGTAAAAAAAATGATAAGTTTTACAAGTGATACAGAGGTTTGATGATGCATACTTGCAAGTGGTAAATCAGGGACATTAAGTTGTACTTGATTTCCTACTGGTGATTGAATGAACAAGATGATGAACCCTAACCTACAAGTGATAAAAAACAAACTTATTTTCCGGAAAAATCATTTTGATTAAAACAAACTTAAGTGTTTTGAAATCATAATGAGAAAATAGTTTGTTGAAAGGGGGAGTTCTGATTGTTTATGCTAAGTGGATGGCGAATTGAAGTAATTCGAAATCAGTTGTCATTTTTCTGTATAGTTTGTTTTTCAAAATTTTTAAAGTGGGTCAAGAGCTCAGTTTGTTTTTCAAACTTTTCGGAATTTGGATACCGAGGTGCTGCCGGTCTTCCTGTTGACTGTACAAGCTATTATATTAATAGAAAAGGTGTTTAAAGTGAATTGCTAGCTGTTTCTACGTCAGTTTCTTGTTTTCCGCACCTGAAACTGATTAAAACTCCTCTGAACGGCTCGTTTGGGTCCGTACACGATCCTACACCACCAATACTAAGTACGAAGATCCTAATACATTTTGTCAGCACCAGGATGAATAGAATAACGAGACTTATGAGCTTCATCCATAAGCAAGGTGCAAAGATCATCTTGGCTTGGGACCCACAAACGGTCCATGAAATAATATGATCCATTGTCCATCAGTTCAAGATCAGGCTTAATGTGATAGGGTAATTCCTTACCCATTAAGTCTTGCGAGACACAAGTGTGTTGAGCCTGAGAAATGCGGGTTTGGATATCAGATCGAGCTTGAATATCGGATTGAACACAAACACAATGAAGCTTGACACGTTCTTTACGACTCAAAGCGTCAGCCACGACATTCGCCTTACCAGGATGGTAGAGAATTTCGCAATCATAGTCGTTTAGAAGTTCAACCCAACGTCGTTGCCTCATGTTGAGTTCTTTCTGATTGAAGATGTGCTGAAGACTCTTGTGGTCAGTGAAAACCACGCATTTTGTACCATACAAATAGTGTCTCCAGATTTTGAGAGTGAAGACAACTGCACCCAACTCAAGATCATGAGTGGTGTAGTTCTTCTCATGTATCTTCAATTGTCTCGATGCATATGCTATGACTTTGTTCATTTGCATGAGAACACAGCCAAGACCCAAATTTGATGCATTACAATATACGACGAAATCATCATTGCCCTCAGGCAAAGATAGAATAGGCGCATCACAAAGTTTCTTCTTCAAGGTCTGAAATGCTTCTTCCTGTTTGATTCCACATTCAAAGGGTTTGTTCTTCTGAGTTAGAGCAGTTAGGGGAACTGCAATCTTTGAGAAGTTTTCAATGAAACGGCAGTAATAACCCGCGAGACCAAGAAAAGAACAAACTTCGGTGGGTGTAGTAGGCATATCCCAATCCTTAATCGCACTGATCTTGGAGGGATCTACATGAATACCTTGTTCGTTGACGATATGCCCCAAAAATTGAACTTCCTTAAGCCAGAATTCGCACTTGGAGAATTTGGCGAAAAGTTGGTCTTTCTTCAGGAGTTCCAGAGTAAGACGAAGATGTTGCTCGTGATCAGCTTGCGTCTTAGAATATATCAAAATGTCATCAATGAAAACGATGATGAACTTATCTAAATAAGGCTTACAAACCCTATTCATCAAGTCCATGAAAACAGCAGGAGCATTAGTCAAACCAAATGGCATAACTGTGAACTCATAATGCCCATAACGAGTGCGGAAAGCTGTCTTGGGAATATCTTCTTCATGCACACGAAGTTGATGATACCCAGAACGAAGATCAATCTTCGAAAAATAAGAAGCGCCCTGTAACTGATCAAAGAGATCATCAATGCGAGGTAGGGGATATCGATTCTTGATGGTAAGCTTATTAAGCTCACGGTAATCGATGCACATTCTGAAATATCCATCCTTCTTCTTGACAAAAAGAACGGGAGCACCCCAAGGTGAAAAGCTAGGACGAATAAAACCTTTGTCAGAAAGCTCCTGAAGCTGTTTAGACAACTCTTGCATCTCAGACGGTGCAAGACGATATGGAGATCTGGCAATAGGATTTGCACCAGGTACAAGATCAATACAGAACTCGACTTGGCGTGTTGGGGGTAAACCAGGTAACTCTTCAGGAAACACTTCTGGATAATCCCGAACAACAGGGATATCTTCAATTGCCTTACCTTTGCCTTTATCTGCTACAACATGTGCCAAGAAGGCCACATAGTTCTTTCGCAGATACTTCCGAGCCTGAGTACAAGACATGAGTTTAAGGCTACTAGCAGGTTTCTCACCACGAACCTGTAGGATCTCACCTGTCGAGAGCGGAACACGAACAATCTTCTCGAAACAAACTACCTCTGCGTGATGCTTGGCTAACCAATCCATACCCACTATAACATCGAAACTCCCAACTTTCATAGGCGTGAGGTCGATGGGAAAAAGATGGTTGTTAAGGTTCAACTGGCAGTTACGAAGAACAGAATTGAGAACAACGGGATCACCACTAGCAACTTCTACTGTCAAAGGTTTTCCTAGTTTTGTTCTAGACATGCGAAGCAATGGCTCAAAAGACAATGACACAAAACTCTTATCGGCACCCGAATAAAAAAGAACAGAAGCAGACTGATTGTTAACAAAGAACGTACCGTTGACCACCTCGTTGTCTGCTTGCGCCTCCTTAGCATTCATGTTAAAGACTCGTCCACGAGCCTGAGCTTGGTTTGCATTCACCAACCTTGGACACTGATTACGGTAGTGGGTCAGATCCCCACAGTTATAGCACGAACCAGGAGGGAAATGAGGTCGTGCAGCTTGTGCTTGCTGTTGAGCAGGTGGTTGAGCAGCCTGCTGAGCTGGGTTGCGAGCTATTTGATTGGGAGCAAAGAGACAAACATCAGAAAGGTGACCTGACTTCCCACAGTTAGTAGAGAAATGGCACGGAACTTGCGGCTGATGGTGGCTATTGCATCTGTTGCACAACGGTGCATTCCCCGCATACCGTTTCTTAGCCGGTGGTTGTGCGGGTTGGTTGGGGGCTGCCTTGTTAACTTGGGCAGTGATGGCAAAATTCTGGGAAGCCTTACGCTTCCTTGACCCCTTCGAAGAACCAGAATCCTTGCCCTTCTTATTTTTATCCTTCTTGCTCTCTCCCTTGTCAGATAACTGTTTCTTACCCTTGTCACCCTTCCTGTGTAGCTTCCCCTTTCGAACCTGCGACTCAGTCAATGTCGCAGCTAACTCGATTGCCTGACTAACTGTGGTAGGGTTACTACTAGTGACGATGTCTTGTACGGAGTCAGGTAAGCCATCAATATACCTCTCGATAGCTTTCTTAAGTGGGGTAACCATTGTAGGGCAAAGTAAACTCAACTCTTCATACCTATCAGTGTATGCCCGGTGCTCACCACTATCCTGCTTTAAGTCATCAAACTCCCTTTCTAAAGCCCTTAATTCATGATGGGGACAGAACTCCCTCATCCTAAAAGCCCTAAGCTCGGCCCAAGTTTGTGCTAACGCAACCTCAGCACCACGGTCTCTCATAACCCCGTTCCACCATGTAAGAGCCCTCTTCTGAAACACACCGGAAGCAAACTCGACTTTCCTATTTTCAGGACACTGAATGTGACGAAACGTATCTCAATGCTCTCGAACCACTATCGGAGCCCAGTTGCTCCTTCAGAACCACTAAACTTGAGTGGTTTAGCCGAATTGAAACTCTTGAAATTGCATGGAGCATTCTGGTTATTGTTGGCTTGGTTTACTTGAGCAATAATGTCTGAGAGAACAACAGCCATATGTTGTGCCATAATATGTGCCATTTCGGCATTAGGTAGTGGATTTTCACGTCGAGGAGGCATTCTAAAAGAGGAAACATGAGAGGAAACGAGTGAGATGATTAGATGAAAAGAATGAGATGAAACAAAAATCGACAAAAGCAAAGATGGTGGTCATTCGTTCGTTACCACAAAGCATACAAACGACACACAGCGAGTAATCAAAGTAGATGGGTCAAAAATAATGTATCGCGAAGATATGCTCGCCTATAAGTGAACACTCACCCCAAGAGTTCACAAGTAAGAGTGACTGGTCCGATTATGTGGATTTGTACGAACACTCTAGCCTTAGACAGAAAACCCAGGGTACAGGCATTCACTCTTCCAGTTTTGCACGTGTTTACACTATTTAGAACCCAAAACCTTGACGAGATTTTGAAAACTTGGAAGGCACAAGGCAAAAAGAATCATTCAAAAACGGATGATTAGATTTTCAAAATCATTCTGAAAAATTGAAGGGTTCAAAACCTTGTAATAAATCATTTAAAAACAGATGATTGATTTTCAAAAATCGTTTTGGAAAAATTGGGTTCTTGTTTCGGTAATCACTTAAGGATAGGTGAAGTGCATGTTTTAAGATTTAAACACAAGATAACTTGTGTTGGGGTCCTAGAAAGGTTATAGTCTAGGTCAAAACATTACTAATAACCTAATCCCTATAACCATTGGCTCTGATACCAACTCTTCTTTCACACCCTGTCTGCGTATAACATGCAACCGCGACGGAAACGTCGGGGAGTGTTGTAACAGAATTATTGGTTCACAACCATCGTATTTAAAGTTATGTTTTATTTATAAACAAAAAGGATTACATTGTCTTAAACAAAGAGAAACAAGAGTACATAACATTATTTAAACTAATCTTGCTTCTTTTATGTCACTAAGGCCCGAGTCCACCCTAGTGTATCCTGAATCAAACCTATGCAACAGCTCCTGAAACACATGTGAAAATAGGTACATCAGCATAAAAATGCATGTGAGATACATAGGTTTTGTGAAAATAGGATTCATGACTTGAGTTTAAAGAAATGTTTAATAAAAATTAGTCATGAATCTGGTTAGGTGTTTTCTTTTGTAAATCATATGAAAACTTGATAAGAAAATCAGATTATATAGAAGAAAGGTGTATGGTTAATTAAATAGGTAAAATGAGTTGTATAAAACAAATAGGGCTGTTCAAAAAACTCGTAGCTCGTGGCTCGCTCGATGTTCGCTCGAAAAAAGTTCGGAAAAAGCTCGGTTCGAAATTGGCTCGGTTTTAAATGAGCCGGCTCGGCTCGGTTCGGTTTGTAAACGAGCCGAGCCCGAGCCAAGGTAGGTTCGGTTCGTGGCTCGCTCGTTAGGTGGCTCGTTGGCTCGCTCGTTGGCTCGCTCGATGGGCTCGTTATAATTAAGGGCTTATTATGTATATGTGTGTATGTATTTCACGTTATCTTTGTAGTAAAAAAACAAGCTTGCATATCCAAAGATGTCCCACAAATAAATATGCAGATTTTGTGAAGGAATTGGTTAAAAAATGAAGTCCCACATCAGACTTGAACACATGAAAAGGTTGGATTAGTTATAAAATAAAAGGGAGGATTGAGGTGAAAGTTTGTCCCATATCGCTCCTTGAACAAAAAATGTAAAGGGGAGACCATCTATAAATAAAGAACCCCTCATTACAAGTCATTAGTTCAAGATACCCCTCATTACGTGCCATTTGAGTTGAGTGGTTAGTTGGTTTAAAAAAAATAAAAAAAAATCTAACAATTTTACGAGCTAGCTTAACGAGCTTCGAGCTGGCTCGAGATTTCTTCGAACCGAGCTCGAGCCTATACATTCAGCTCGGTAGAATTTTTCGAGCCGAGCTGGCTCGGCTCGTTTTTCTTCGAGCCCGAGCTCGAGCCCAGGTTGGCTCGGTTCGATTCGGCTCGTTTACACCCCTAAAAACAAACTGTTTTGTAAAACAATGTCTTGTGAAAACATGTCATTTATGTAAGATGTTATATGTCTAAATTGAAATGATTTAAATAACGCTTCGATATGTAATATCATACAAGCACTTATATATAGGAAGTACCAGCGACCTATCCACCATGCTTGTATCATATTACACACGCCCCGTTACTTAAATCACTTACCCAAATAAACCACCAATGTAAATTGTTCATGTTTAAACCAATTGTCATATGTTATTGTGTAAACCATGTCAAAAATGTTTATGTCAATGTAAATCACGTAATGTGCAAACCAATGATAAATGCTTATGTCAAATGTAAATAATGTAATGTGTAATCAAATGTGATGTATGGTAAGTGAAATGTATCAACTAAACCATAGGTAAAATGCACAAAAACAAGGTATTAAAGTAAAACATAGTTTAAATCAAAGTTATGTTTTGTGGAAATGCAAGCTATACTGATACAAACATCTATGCGGTATTGTAAAAATGCATACATTCAAGCCTTGAGACTGTGGCGATAAACCCTTAAACAAATTAAAGGTTTATCTAAGTTATGTGTATCGAATTCGGTCATTCCTTCCATCCAAACATACCTAGGATGTCAGGAACGGGAGTTTTCAATTCCTATGGTACCACTACCTACTAATGAACGGCAGGCCAATGTTAATGAACTTATTTTTGTCCCATTTAAACAAACCAAATGTCATACCAAATGTAAGCATGTGATGAAAAACAAATGTACTAAGTAAGCAACAAATGTACATACATAGCATGTGATGTGATGTAAAATATTGCACTAAGTATGCACCAAATGGACATACATAGCGTGAAATGTAATGTAAAACAATGTACTAGGTATGCAACAAAGGACATACATAGCATAAAATGTAATGTAAAACGATGTACTAGGTATGCAACAAAGGACATACATAGCATAAAATGTAATGTAAAACGATGTACTAAGTATGCAACAAAGGACATACATAGCAAAAACATAATGAAATCTTGTACTATAAGTGTACTAGTGAACATAACAAGCATATGATATGAAAACATGGAAAGCATGAAAGTAACAAGTAGGCACATGTGTTTCACCCCAAAATGTTTGAAAACAGTAAAAGAGGGGACTATGTACTCACTTGAGATTGCTCAATAGTCTTTGGATAACCACCAAGCAATGCTAGAAAGATCACGGAATCAAACGGCACCTAATTTAGGTAACTATGTTAATAAACGGACCTAAATCGGAGGATCGGATAAAATGTGGTTTCGTAAACCAAATGAGTGTAAGAACTCATGTAATATGGTTTAACAAAGCCTACATTCTAAAACGGAACCTATCCTAAGTGCTTACGACCCATTACGACTCGTTTAGGTAGCTTACGCTACTTTAACGCGCCGTTCGCGTAAAACGCGTTCGGACCGCCTAACTAGTCCTATGATAAGTAAAATTTGCCTTAACATGTCTAATATTTTTGCCTAATCAGTTTAGATGTCAAAATTTAGGTTACATATGCATAAAATGAATTTGTGCGCAAAAAGGGCATTTTGGTCTTTTTCCTAAGGCATATAAACTACCTATCATACAACTAACTAAACGACGTGACCATAAGGTATAACCTTGGAAGGTTATTCCCTATACAACTATGGTCACCTAATATGTTTGGTCGGATCCAAATGATCGACCAAACGGGTCGGGTTCGAAAGTCTAAGTGGTTGTTTAGACCGCTTATCTTACGACCCTATATAAGCACTAAACTAAAAGTGACGAGTTAAGCATGTTAAAACATGTTTAACGAAGTTTGAAAACAGGTTTGGTATCAAAACAAAGGGTCTTGATACCTAAAAGTAGTTTGGTTACAAAATACGCAAGAATACGCATTCTGGCCGAAACTACGACTCGTCACTACACCTAAACAACGCGGTAATCAGTAGGTTTAGTCACTAGGGACTATAACCATCGTGATTACGCTCACATTGCGAAGTTCAAATGAACTTTGTGTTGACCATAAACTGGTCAAAGCTGAAAGTCAAACATAGTTTGACTTTCGTGCTTAAAACGCATAAAAGAACGAAAGAGGACTTACAACGGGTCCAAGCTATGGAATTTTGATCCGATTACTCTCAGGTATGAAGTGTATAACTTCAACTTAGAGATCCAAATCAGATCAAAGTGTGAGTTTGAAGCAAGAGGGTGGGGGTATTTATAGATTTCACAGAACCGTTAAGATCGTTCATCGAAAACCGAGCTTCGATCTGGACCTTACATGTGTGCCCATGGTTTTAGAATACCATGGGTACCCCAAAACAAGCCCCTGGTTTCATTAAAACCATGTGCAAATGAGGGGAACAGCTGGAACAAGCTAGAAATCAGATTTTCAACTTTGGTCCCTTCCTAAGATAACTATGGCAGATTGTCAATTTTGGTCCCTGAATGTGCAAAACATGGTTTTTGATGCATTTTTGACACGTTTAAGCCCCGTTAATCCCATTTCAAGGCTCTAAAATGAAGTTAAAGCACAGGAACATGAAACATGCTCAAAAATATCTCAGATGTCGGTTTGTTTGGTCGTACGGTTGCGTTGTTCGGTTAATTACGACGAAACACGAACGAATGCGAAAAACGATCCAAATTACGCGACGAATGGAATTTTATCATGCCAATCACTAAAATAAAATATTTTAATGATTACATAAATTTTTGGATGTCCGGATGTATTCAGAACGTAAGATATGCGCGAAAATGCAAACTTATGCACTTTTTGACGCTTTTAGTCCCTGAATGACCAAAAAGTTTATTTTAGCACACCAAACCCCTCAAAGCCTATTTCTAAGCTATGTAAAGGATATTTATGGTATGTTTAAATTATGATCATGTTCTGGAATGTTCGTTACAATACGAATCGGCATACTTTCGCAGTTTGTCGAATTTAATCCCTGTAAGCGAATAAACTTGATTTTGCCATACCAAAGCCTTCAAAACTTATTTCTAAGTTGTGTAAAGGATATTTAAGGTATGTTAAGCATAAATTGATGTTACGGAGTGTTTTTCGCGTTACACTGATTACGTTTACGCCCCAGTTTGCGTATAACTCTCTAGAAAGCGATATAGAGTTTGAAATTGAACGAAAATCAAAACATGAAAAATGTCAAACATACACAAACAAATATTGGGATCAAATAAAATTATTTCAATGATAACTGAACTGTTTACAATGATTACAGACACAGGTGTCACACTCGCAACCGAGTGTCAAACAATTTGACTTCTGTTTTGACTTTCGATTCTGGCTCGTTTAGGATAGTTTAGATACTGATCTGAAGTTGTAATATGATCATATTGTTATAAGGAATAACCCCTAAGGGTTATACCTTCTGATTATATCATTTGTTGGGTTTTTATGTAAAGTCCGTATGTTATGCCTAATAATGCCCAAAATGCCCTTTTCGCACATAGAATGACTTAAAAGCATAATGAACATGTAATGTGAGTTTGGAACTGATGTAACATTGTAATAAACATGTTTTATCATAATGGACTTACCATAGACACATTCGACCACCCGATGCCACATATGTGCGTACGGTTGACTTATATAGCATACTTTATATAAGTTAGCCGAATTGGGTCAAGACCTTTCCAAATCAGTTCTAATCAGAATGCTTGGTTATTTGACCCGTATTATATGAATCATTCTACTCATAAGGGTTCAAACCATCTTCTATCCGGTCTTCGCTTAATCTAGTGAACCATACCTATTTATTAAAAGTTAACCGGTCCAAGTCATCTAAGTCGAATTAGACCCGTTAACATTCTAACAGATCATAGTTCCGTCCATTCCAGACTAGGAGCCTCTAGTAAATTGTGCCCGTGTTTAGGTTGTTTTGATTACGGTTGTGCTTTAGCATCCTTGATTTGTAAGGAAAAGTACAGGTAAATACTCTTAGCCTATTTTCCCTATAAGGGTTTGGGATACGCATTAGCCGCTTGGTCGAGTATTAAATCATGGACGAATGATGCTAAAATTTAAATAATTCGTTTTAATCTGTTTTTCTTGATAACTTAAACATTGGGGGTTAATGTGACCATGTCTTAGATATCCTCGGCTCACTTAATTGCAAGTGGCCACGACCTAAGTGCGGGGTGTAGGCATACACCTAACAGACGCTAATGCTATTATATATTTTATTTAAAAATGTGGCTTGTCGGTTAATCATGTATCGGAGTTTAGTTCCGAACCCCGTATGTATTGACAAGCATGTAAAATTGGTAGCAAGAGATATCGCTTTGTCCCAAGTTATTCATAAAATGATATACCAAATGGTATATAATGATTTTGAAAAGTTTTTTTTTTAAATGTGTTGGTTAATTGTATTTACCAGTGAAAACTGGCGTATTTTCAAAAGACTAAGCGCATGTTTAATAGCATATACGGAATAGGCTGGAGTTGCTCGGTTTATGCATATTGGAATTGCGAATCCACACAAGGCCTAGTAGTCTAAAGTTTCCTTTTGTTATTTCTGATCCGTCTGTGGATTTTTTAGTACACTTTCCGCCTGTATAATTTATTTTTGAACTTTTCGGACGATTGTACTTTGTAATATTAATTTATAATCCCAAGACTTCCGCTATGCTATATGTGAATATCTGTTATCAATCATCATGCATAAACCCCAAGTTCGGGCCCATCGGGAAATCGGGGTGTGACAATTATAGGCCTCGCTTTTAAATGCTCATTCAATAAATATCATCTCATCAAATTTGAGTACTCCATGTTTGGAGGGTAGTGTAAGTGTTTAACAAATTTAATTCTTTGAGTTTGTAGTGAACTGTTAGTTGTGTACCACGTTTAGTGTTTTACTCAGTTATGGCAGTGATCTAATGATGATATGTGAAATGCGGGATAGTGTAACTATATTGTAACTGGGATTAGTTTACAAAATTAAACTTTACAAAGGACTTATAGAGGTATTTGTGGGATGTTGTTGGATGGATGGCTCGATTGATACTACTCATATGATTAATGTAGTAGTTTCTAGATTTTGTTTTGTTTGAATAGTTCTAACATTGTATCTTTTTGCACATTTTCTAGAGATTTTTATAGGAAATCTTCATACTTTTACAAGTCCTTTTGAAATATTTTCCATGTCATCTGGGACCAGATTTGTGTGGAGGGGTCTAAATGTTTCCTTAGAGCGTTAGTTATTCAAGTGTAGCCCATAGTGTTCTAGATCTCGAGCATTATGGGTCGCATGTATGGGAGTCGTGATATTCTCTACAACCGAAATCCATGACCTTTTCGTTGTGCTTCCTTTGTGACACATGTCTGCTCTATTTACAGCAGACGAATGGATATGCTCTTCGCTTTATACACATGTTGCATTTGTGACTACCATCGTGTACCTCATTGGGTGTTGCACTCTTTTCCCTCGCTTCCTATGGTGTTTTCAGTATCATGCAATTTGATTTCATCGTCATCTTAACTTGACCTTTAACATCCATCTCAAATCTCATTGTTGTAATGCTTCACGTTTTTGTACTTTCCTTATTTAGAAAGTTGTTTTCGTAATTCTATTTTTGGAAACTTGTATTCGTATTTCATTTCCAATCTACGTAATCTCAAGACTTTGATCATAATGGAAATACATATTTATTCACACTTGTTTATGCATAAATACATGATACTTAATCAATCTCGGATACGTGCTTTATATACGAAACCGAATTATACTTGATGTTTAAATATATACGGAATCATACTCATACATATTCATGTTATTCACACACTCATATATCCCTTGAATGCCTAAAAAATTTAGGTCCTTACGGTCCGTAAGCCCTTCTGGGCGGGCAGAATATTTGAAAACTCGCGAATTTCACCTCTTTTCCACCTCCAACCTTCACCAATCACCTCCTAACTTCATTTAGACCCAACCCTAATCACCCACTTATAAATATGCCTTCCACACCTTCCTAACACCTTTTCACACTCCACAAATCACTCCAACCACTCAAATCCTCTCAAGAAATTCTGTTTTGGGCAGAATACTCTCTATTGTTCAAAGTGAGTTCTAACTCACCTCTCCTACTTATTCTTCTTGTTTTCTTGTATCAAAGCACTTGGATAACCTCTAGGATTGTTACCCAATATTCACCATGGTGTAACAAGGTGGTACAACTCCAGAAATGGAGTCGAAAGTGGCTAAAACTTTTAGTTTTTAATCAAACTTTTCACACCTGATCATATTCATATTTTTATTGTAAGAATCCTACACTTACCTTGCTTATAACCAAACCTATGGTTATGGGGCTGGAATAAGGTTGATTCACACAAGTTTAGAGGTCCAAGAACCTCCTAAACTTTTTGTTTTAACAAGGTTCCAAGTAACCTACAAGTGTTGAGACCATCCTAGTTTATCATCTTCAATACGGTGGAACTTGGGTTTTGGTAAAGGTGTGAAACATGAAAGCCTTGGCTTTCCAACCATGTTCCACAACCTCACTTTTTTTATTGTTAGCTTAACCTTCATACCACTAAGTCTCAAAACAATTTCCAAACAAAGGGACAAGGCTACATCACGTCCCCAAACACTTTCCATGTTTGGGATGCACGCATCTAGCTTGCTCACTTGGTTGTTTTTAGACCTAGTAGTTTTAAGTTCTTATATTCACATTCATGACGAACCAAAATCATCAAAAAAATTGATGATCTTGTGCTTTGGTGATTCATATAAGGAGGTTAAATGGATGTTCATCATCCTACCTCCTTCCATGACCATTCTTATGGCTCCTTGATAATCGACTAATTATAATACATGAACTATAAACCGAATCATCATTTTATCCAAACTCATGGTTAAAAGTGGTGTAGTATGGTATTATTATCTATAGGTTAAGGTTCCTCATACTTGGACTTCCAATGGGCGAATTGGTGCCCATGAAACACACCTGATTATGGTGTCCAAAATGAGTGCCTTAACAAAGATAACTTTCCGTGTAAATTCATAATAATCTTCATTTCATATTCGTATCTTAATCATAAATCCATAATCCACCGAAACTTATACGCCTTCGTTCCCCTTGTAGGGTGACCTCAGCATTCCTAACTTCTCAAGACTACTTATTCGCGTTTTTGGAAGCTTTGCAAACCGTGAGTATACATGACCCTCTTTTCGTTTTCACAATTTTGGGTGCAATATATATTACGATGTTAAAACTCACACAAAAACACATATGTAAATACATTATTCATACAAACGAATCGATTATAGATGCTTTATACGTTTATACTTTAGGAATACATGCATGCTAGATGTCACTCTTGCACTATACTTTGTCATTAACTTTGTGCAAGCCTACCTTAACATGTATAGCGCTATACGAGTAGCTTACCGCCCGTTGATGAGTCTATGTTAAGTATTCGATCATAAACGGTCTCGTCGCTTCGGTGACAAGATTACGCTAGTGGAATCTTTGGGTTGACACGTATATGATGCATGCTAGTTCATGTTATGTTTATGCCTTAGAATACGTTTTTGCCGTGTGGATCTCGTTAAATTCTTTTATACATATGCTAGTACACTAAACTTGTATGCACACCAATGCTTTTGTGTTGACATATTACTTTAATATATATTGCAGGAGGATGATGATGATGCATTGAAAAGAAATCTAGTAGGGTAGACTAGAAACGCACTTAGTTTAAATTCATGTTTTGTTGTTTAATTTATTATGCCCAATTGTTGTATTTTCCTTCTTGAACAATGTATTCCCTATAGCATGAAATGAAAAATCTTTACTTTAAATACTTGTCACAAATAGTCGCTATGAAGTCTCAAGCAATCTTGTTTTCGTCTCACTCCGATGTTTCCGCCATTGGTTGGGGTATTACAATTGTGCAAATTGTATTACCATCCATGATGCATAAAGTATTCCTAAAACATTATGGAAAAGACTTTGATGGAGTATGTACGTTTTATGTTTGTTTTGTATATGTGTTTTATTTATACTTTGATGATTCTTTTTTTGGTGGCGTATTTACGTTTTATGTTGTATATGTGTTTTTAAACCGAATAATTGTTACCAAACTGTTACGTAATCTTTAAAGGCTGTAAAGATTCTTTTATCTAGGCATGGAAGCCAGAGTGGCTTCAACAAAGCAGGTGATTGTTGCCGATAGTCTGAGCCTCAAAATCTATGTTATATAGTCTTAGTAGCAGTTTTGGTACATTGCAGATAACAAACAATTTTTATTATTTAACTCATGTCCATTGGCTATGACGAGTGTCACTTTGTTTTTAATTTATGATTATGTTGTGTACGTTTTTAGTTACAGGATGTCTATTAAAGCGCTTTATGCGCGTTACAAAGCCAAAAGAATGTTAAAGTCTAGCTTTAATACTACTTCGTAGCGCATATGTAAAATTGATTGAAAATTTTGTATGTAATATACAATCAATGCTTTAGTTATTAGACTTAATATTTTAGGTTGTAAATTTCAAATCATATTAATATATAACAATAATTTTCTAGCTTTATATTACTTTGTATGTTTTTATGTTCTAAATATTCAAACACAAAAACACATGACACATTTCAATCAACATCGAATCAAGGGCAATGGTTACATGGAACTTAATGTGGACTTTAAATCATTTTATCATACATAATTGCAAAGCTGTCTTTTACCTTATGTTACATCTCTATAAACAAAGAATGCATGACATCCGACATATTCGGATGTCATGCACATCACAGGCGGGTCCGAATACTAGTTTATTCTATAAACAGTAAAGGATTTTAACATCTTAAAACCCTATATTATGATGAATAAACATTTTTTAATCCAAATAACCATCTATACTTGACATGTCGAAGCGTGTGCGGATTTTTAATGTATTTATAGTACCTTTTTACCCTTTTAGTCAAGCTTTAAATTTATAAAACACGATATAGAACTATCACTCTCTACAACATGCTAGGGTAAGTGCACCCATTGTTGGCGTAGTATGGTGATGGTAAGATACCGAGGTCGTCTAAGGACACAAGAGCTTTTAATTATGGTTTATCATCAACGTCTAATTGACCCAAATTTTGAGAAAAAGGTTTTTAAACATGTAAAATAAAGAAAGAAAGAAAGAAAACAAAATAAATGAAAGAAACAGTTAACAAGAAAGAATCACTTGGCTCCAACTTATTTTTTGTGTATCCTTTGTTGATGTCCGCAATTTGGGTTTTTTAAGAGATTATCTTAGTTATAGTTGCACGTCCCTCTTTTGGAAGCAACGCTACCCTCGGCCATATTGGTCTGATTTAGCAGGGATACAATCCCGTAAGGCCGGATTATTAAAAGATAATTAAGTAAGTTACTAATGCAAAATGTGGCATGTCTCTCTTTTGGAGGCAACGCTACCCTCGACCATATTGGTCTGAGTCAGTAGGGATACAATCATGTAAAGCCGGTTTAAAGTTTTAATAGTGGTTTGTTTATAAGGGATTACAAGTCGTTCTTATTTCCCCGGATTTGATGCTATCTGCCTCAAAGGAAGTCCTAACAAGCTTGAATCATGTCATCGCAGGATATATACACTGAACGAGGCAAGAACTTTACCCAAACCACCCTTCTAACCCCCTTCCAGGCATTTAACAGGCTTTATATAGACCGTAAAGACACGAATGAGTGAATCAACAAAACATGAAGAATGATAGAATAAAAATTCATCTTCAATATAAAAAAAAACTAGTTACTAAAGTCATTAATACATACCCAATTAAAAAGTGACCAAAGGTTGGAAATCAAAAGTAATCCACAAAAGATTTTATCTTCACCAAGTGATGTAAGAGATTAGCAAAGCATGGCCATAGTTTGACAAAGGCTCTTACTATCGATCTTGGATCCCGAGACTACTCTAAGGGGCTTTTTATCAACATTTGAATGGTTAAGTGCTGAACCAGTAAGAGGTCTGAACCATTAAGTGCTGAACTAGTAAGAGGTCTGAACCATTAAGTGTTGAACCAGTAGAGGTCTGAACCATTAAGAGCCTATATAATGCTTAACCGTTAGAGGCAAATGTCTGACCAATTCAGATTAGAGGTCTTAACCATTCAGACTCTGTATAATGCTTAACCATTCAGGGGCAAATGTCTGAACCATTCAGACATCTGCTCGTGAAACAAACAGTCTGAACCATTAAGTGCTGAACCAATAAGAGGTCTAAACCATTCAGAGCCTCGTTAAGAGGTAAATAAACAGCCCCCAAGTCTAACTAAAGTGGTCGAAAATGATGGTATTATGATGGTGGAAGTGAGAGAAGTGGTTTGCCAAGGGATTGTTTGCAAGTGAGCCAAGCATCTCTATTTATAGTTGGAAACATGAGACTCACACGGCCCCATGCCTGGTGGGCATGGCCTCGTGTCCTTCATCTTCTCTGTCTTCATTTAATGTTCTTGTCAGCTCTTCTGCACACACAACCTTGTGTGTCAACGACACGACCCCGTGACCTCTGTACTTGTTGTACGAACCAAGATATGCAAATTTGAGAGTTGACCACGACCCGTGCTGAGGTGACATGGCCCCGTGTCCCCTGTCGTTTTCTGTTTGTCTTTATTCTCTAGGGAATCTTGTCTAGGGCACGACTCATGCCTGGCAGGCACGGCCCCGTGTTGGGCTTCTGACTTGTTGCTTTTATTTTTGGGGTGAAGCTTGGAGGGTCGGTATAGTGTGTCAACTTCATTTCTGTGTATTTTTGTCGGATTTTGTCGTTAATTTGTTCCTTTTGTTCATTTGAGCTTATTTTATCCTGAAATCAAAAGTAAACAAAGAAACGCATTTTTTCCAACATTATTACCGAAAAGAGTTGTTTTATACCGTATTTGATACAATTTATATGTTACTTTTTATGTATATCAATACTATAAATTATAATCGCTTTTAACTATTTAATTTTTATTAATAACCCTATCCTATAAATAATTAATGCTTTTAACTTGTTTATATAATTGACTTTATTCTCTAATAACTATTAGTTCGTTAACTTTTTTTACGTAGCGGGGTTTAAACTTTTTTCTAAATCCGTTATAAATTTTGTTAAAAACGAATTTGTATTCAAAATAGAGTAATTTTTTTGGTATCGTAAGTTATAGTGGGTGTTGGTACCGATCGAACAGATTACGACAAAACAACATCAGTACCGATATCGTTATTATAAACCGATATCGATATTCACTTTAATGATCGATATCTTTTTGGACACAGCTTGCAAAACGCGTGGGCCAATTCAGCTGGTATTTTCTATATTACAACTAGCCCACATCAGCTAAATATGATTTTAAATGTGAATCTATCTGCACATGATGTTTATGACATGTATATAGTTTATAAATTATAATCTTGCACATGATGTTTATGACATGTATATAGTTTATATTCTAGCTGCACATGATGTTTATGGTAAGTATAAATCCGGTGTAATTAGGTGTAAGAAAAAGAACATGGTTTTAAAATTATTATTCAATGGCTTTTATGTTTAGTTTTAAAACTAGTAACAAATTGTACATTCTATATTTTTACTTTTAGATTATAAAACTAAAAATATTTTTAAATTCAACTTTTTTATTAACATGCTGTTTTTATTTAATTTAACAAACTAATGTTTTCAAATAAAAAGTTTCTAGTTTTTTGGTATTTATTATTTTACTTTTATCTGTCGAACACTTTATTTAGAAAAATTAAATGTTTGCAAAAACGTTTAAAAATATCATTAAAATGGATCTTTTTACAAAAAAAATGCCTTTCAAAACTAATAAATGTTACAATATAAAAAGAATCCTTTTTTAAATATTTGAATGTATTTAGGTTTTCTGAAAATACATTTTTTTAAGTGTTATTATGATTTTTGAATACTTTAATTTTGTTAGTACATATTTTTTAACATGAAATTTCTTTTAATTTTTGTCGTCTGTGTAACTTGAACACAAGACTTCTCCATCCTAAACTTGTGTGTTTAAAGGTTTTGTTTTTACCAATGAGGTATGTATTGTATTATAGTTTATAATATGATATTATATAACATAATATGATGTAATGTGATATGATGATTTAAACATAATTTGATATGATATTATATAATATAATATGATGTAGTGTGATATTATTTGAGTTGATATGTTATCACAAATGTAATGTGGTACGATGATATAAACGTAATTTGATATGGTATGATATATAATTATATAACAATCACTATTAATATTAATATGTATCATGTTGTTTATATAGTTAAATAGGTATCATGTTGTTTGATATGGTTGTGATAAAAGACTAAATAATATGTATCATGTTGTTTATACAGTTATAATTATATATGATATGGTTGTGATAAAAGACTAAATAATATGTATCATGTTGTTTATATAGTTATAATTATATATGATAAATAGATATATACATAATTGAAAGTTATTAAATAATCAACATAAATTGAGTTTAGCTTGAGCTAAACTTAACTTCGTAAAATTACTAACCATCATTAGTGCTCTAGTGATGACCACGGGTATTTAAGTTCCACCTATGGTGGGTTTAGGTGAGTTTTCCTCTCCAGGTCTCAAGTTCGAGTCTGGATGATAGGGATTTCTCATTGAAGAGTTTAAATTAGGGATCTATTGTGCGAGGGGCTCTCTAGCCCGAACCCAGTTAAAACAACGTATGCTAGACTTCGCGACATTCGCAAATAATTCACACCTTTCAGAAAAAACTTCGTAAAATTACTCATAAGCTCACTCAAACTTTAAACGTGTTGCTCAAAACAAATCAAACTCATGCTTAATCGGATGATGTCCGGCTCCTTTACACTATAGGATGTGACCGTTTTTTTTATCCTTTATTTTTTTGTATTTGTTTGTTTGTATACAAACACCTTTCAATTTGTTTTAGTTTTTATTTACACATATAAATTGTAAAAAGAAAATGATTTTTAAGTCGAGTATCTTAGTAAGATCAACCTCTCTATTTTTTAGTTAGTATAAATGTTTGTCCTCATCCATCCTCCTTAATATTAACTTTACTATGAGATTTTACTAAGCATCTGAGTTTGTTTGCTTTACATATATGTATACTAGGTTGGAACCCCGTGTATTACACGGGTTGAATAAATGTAATTTTATATACTAAATTAAAACAGTTATTCTTTAAAAATCTCGTTTATTACAAGAGTTGAACAAATGTAATTTTATATATTAAATAATAAAAAAATTATATCTCTAAGAACCCCATGTATTGTACTTAATAAATGTAATTTTATATACCAAATAATAAAAAAATTATATCTTTAAAGACACTGTGTATTACACGGGTTAAATAAATGTAATTTTGTATAGTAAATAATATGCTATTGGATTCGTTTAAAAAATCATAAATTTGGTTCGGTTTAATTCAAATCAATTCACAAACTTGGTTAAGTTTAATTCAAATTGATTAGAACCCCAATTTGAAAAATCAAAAGCAGAATTATATTATTAGCTTCTCTTCCTAATTAGTATTTTTTTAAAGTTTGATCTAATCTTTCTATACTAATAAACAAAAATCCTTTTCGGACACGTGTCATCCTCTGGTAATTTCTCACTCTTATTTGTTATTTATCTCTTTTATTAAATAATAATAATAATAATAATAATAATAATAAACATCAATTTAACTAAATCTATTTATCTCTTTTGTTTTAATAATGAATTGATTTCTTTTTTAACTCTAAGGTTTCAACCTTTGGCAATTTAAGTCTAAAGTTTCAATCTTTGGTATTTTAACCCCTTTAATTAATTTGATTTTTCACTTCTAATTTCAAAAGTTTTTATCTTTTGCAATTTAACCAATTTAATTTTTTTTTTTTACTTTCAACCCAAAGCTTTCAATTTAATCTCAACACTTTTTTTATTTTCAACTTTAGTCTCTTATATACTTTTCGTCTTTCATAAGTTCTCTTTTTAACTTGTTGTTCTAAATTTCCGAGTTAACACGCCACAACATGCGTGTCGGGTTCAACGTTTTTTCATCTATTTTTTTCCTGTTTGACATGTCCGACGCAGCGCGTCTATTTTTCCCCATTTGATCGGTCTGTCGCAACATGCGAGTCCGAGATCGACTTAGTTATTTTTTTCTCGGTTTTACACACAGACTCGTGGTCATGTGAGAAACATTTGCCTTTCATCTAACATGATATATAACTAATGAATCCCCCGCCGGTGATAAATTCTAGTGTCTAATAAGTTATTTTGTATATTTTGTTTGTACTTTTTTTATGAGCGTATTAATGTTTTTTTTTAAGTTTAAGATTATTGTTTTGTGTTATTATTTAAAAAATATTTTTAATTTATAACTTAAATTTGAAGATAATATATTATTAGAAAAAATAGAATGATTCTATCCGACATTGAAATTAAGATAAGATTTAATATTAATTGATTATTTATTATTCAATTAATTGATATAAGATAAGTATGAAAAGACAGGAAATTACAAATATAGACGTCTTCAATGAATGACACGTGTCATTTATTGGTTTCTTTTATTATAGTAGATAGATGATTATAGTGGAGGATGTAAATAAGAAGAAAATTCTTGTAAGAATAGAAAAAATAAATTTTAAAACAATAGAAATTTTCATTTAATATGTGTATTTAATGTTATTATAAGAGCATATAAGTAAATTTATACTTTTAATTAATTTATTGTGTTCTCCTAAATTAGCTAAATTTGTAACTTATTTTTAAAATATACTCTTTCAAGACAACCTAATTTATGGTGAATGACAATCTATCTATTATACTAAAGCAAAATAAAGGTTGACTATTTGACCATGATATGGCAACTCTCTTTGGCCAGATAATTATATTTTAGGCGGCATTTTCCTTTCTCTACCTTCTCCTTTAATTTCATGAGCGCCTAATTTGTTCACCCGTTTCTCAATCAATGGCTATTTTCCCTCATTCTCTGTTCTTTCTAAAATGACTTCAAAGAAACCCTAAAACCATTTTTCTATGGTTCAAGCAACAAGGTCAGTTTTCTTATGTCTTTAGGTTTACATGATTCTCCTATCTTCTTATCTTCTCCACCAGATGGTTGGGGTTCAAGGCCACGACAACGGTAGCCCTCGCGGCTGCTAGGGCTCCACCAGATTTAGCAGCGACAACGATGACAGTATATGTTTCCTATCTATTCGATTCCAACATACCCGACAATAATGGCGATGACGATACCCCTGGTAAGTTATTCGGTCACCATCCAATTTTTTTTATCCGAAACAAGTTTTGATTGGTTCGTTTCCAACTTTCATTTTTAGTGTCGTGATAGTTGCTTGATAGAATCACCAAGAACCCTGGAGAATACTGCGAGGGCTTTGTTGAGTAGTTCAAAATATTCCATCTTCAACTCAAGGATTTCTTCAATGCTGGAAGGTTTGAAATTTTTTATTCCCATTATTTTTTCCTATGTCAATTCAATGTGTCTCCCAATAGCTTTTTCATTTTTTTTTTCAATTGATACAGTTGTTAAAAATAGTATCTACTCTTGTAGTCTTACTGAACAAATGAATCAATTCAAGAATCTTTTGATGAAAAGGGTAATGGGAGACTTTCACAATTACTGTGCTGCAAGAAGGTAATCATTTAGGCCTGTTAAATTGTTTTTATAATTCTTTTCTACATTTATGTTGTAAAGCATAGACCTTTAATGGTATTTTGAACTGACTTGTAGTATTTGGATAATATCCAAGGAACACCTGGTGTTTTGAAAGGAAATGGGATACAAATATTGACCAAGACCTTACAGTCTTTAAATGTTCTTATAGGAATAATCACAGGAGGTCTTGAAAGTTGTATTCATAATGACACCCCTGATACTGTAATAGCAATGTGGCATGAGATGTGCTGCAACCGGAAGCTGAAAATGAGCATCCGTGGTATTTTCCATGAAATTCTTCTTTCAGTTGTTAGCATTTATTTTGCAACGATTGTAATTTGACTGAAAAGTTCAATCCTTTCCCTTTAAATAGGTTGGAATTGACCAATAATACACTTTGCTTTAGAAGGATGTCAATTTGCCTCTAGGTGGTAAGTTGAATGAATTTCAAGACGCTGGTCCACAAGTAACCAATCTTTCTGTTGCTGCTAACTTGAATGAATTTCAAGACGCTTGAATGAATTGACCAATCCTTTCCCTGGTCCACAAGTAACCAATCTTTCTGTTGCTGCTAACTTGAATGAATTTCAAGACGCTTCAGAATATTTTACTTAATTACATTAATCATGCTAACAAATAAGTAAACGAGTCAACCCTATCAGGGCCAACTTGAGCCTGTTTCAACACGTTCAACTTGGCATCTCATAATTTGGGATTCTTCGTTGTTGCAGACGAAAGAGAAGCTGCTCAAGAAGTGACAATTACAAGCTCTTCTTGATGGCATGAATATCAATGCACTTGGTCCTAGGCGCTCCATGCGTGGCAGAAAACCCATGTCAGACACTTTTGGTAAGATTAATTATTTGATTTAGATTTTGATCCTATATTTGTTTTATGTTGTATACATATTTATTACTCATCTTTATGGTGTGCCAATACAAATTTACCATTCTCTAATTATGTTGAGTCATTGAACAAATTTGCAGAAGATTATGACCAATCAATCAACGAGGTTATAAATTTGTTTCTTTGGCATTTTTCTGTTCTATTCTCTTAAAAGGAAGCAACCGTCATCTGAAAATTAGGGCTTATGACAAGGCTGCAATCGAGTGTAATGGAAGAGAAGTTGTGACCAACTTTGAGGCCCACACCTATGAAGGAAGCATACTTCCTGCAACTCATCATGGTAACTTATATCCACCATGATCATTGTATATATTACTGAGCTAACCATATATTTCATTTAACAGATAGCCATCACCTGGAGTTGTGGTCATCTACTAAGGATATTATTGGTTGTCAAGAGAATCCTAGAATGAATAGATTTTACAATTAGTCTTTAGAAAAACAGGCTGAAAATCACCCCAAATGTTCTCAAATGCTTAAAAGTTAAAACTCCCAAATCCTGGGCTTCTGGGATAATGATTCAGTTATTTTTCTAGGGCTTGCGATCATGGTTTCAAGTTTGAATATGTTATAATGTTGTGAATTTTGCGTCCTACATTAGCAGTTTACAATATTGATATTTATCTATTTTCACTCTTTACATCCGTATTGATTTTTTAAAGGAGAAAGATATTAAAGTTATGGAAGCCCAACTAGAGACTTATAGAGTCAAACTCAAACATGGTGGAATTAAGAAAGAAGAAGGTGATAAATTTGTGGGTGATGGTGATTATCAGCCATCAGATCAAGTCAGTAACAAATCTTGATCGTGTTAAATCAACTTCCTCGTGATGTGAAGGTTACTTTCATGGCCCTCGTTTTATTGATTTTTTTTCAATTTCAATATGATTTTTCATATATTCCCATATTTTTATAGTTTCCACATATGTTATTGCATCTATGAATGAAAAAATATCCTAATCACAAATAACAATATGCTCACCCCAGCTCTCTGCTCCTCTTCAAAACTGGTTCTTTATCCACCAAGTTATACAAATAACTTCTTAAGATAAAGTTCTATTTAGAAAAAAGATTCCATGGCATACAATATAATTAAGAATTTTAATTCAAGATTTCATGTCATATAATGTTTAAAATATAGGTTTTTAATTCAAGATTCCATGTCATATAATGTTTAAAATATTCTTATTGGTATTAAATGTTATGTGTGCATTATAAAATTGTCACCGACCTTTGACCCATTTGACCTTTTGAGTTTTTTTAATCTCATTTGACCCACTATATATAAAATATAACCCAAATTTCTTATTGGTAAGTACTTTTTTAATAACTGTTAATTTGAATATCATAAAAGTGTTCTACCAACTGTTGAATTTTAAGGAGTACATGTCACATTGGTTTTTGGTTAAGAGGTTCAGTTTGGTAGTTTCAAAGACTTTTATAAACAAATTTGAAATACATATACCATGATTGGACAGAGGCAGTTCTTTTCAGTTTTGAGCCCTTAGCGGACCTAAACTTACATCTTTGGTCTCACTTAATAGGTTTCGGTTAACTCTGCTAATTTGCTTAATTGGGTGTCATTTAACCGAATAATTGGTTAATTGTTTGGTTTCTCACTACAAGTAAGAACCTCTTTACGCTTGATACTAATATTAGGTTGCTGCATTAACAGAGTTTGCAAATTTAAGGCAACTTTATAAACTTCGTGCTAATATTATGGTGGCTAAATTAAGTGGAGTGTCCTTTAGATAAACAGGGCAATGAATGTTACCGTGGAAAAGCAAGGCATGATAACCACCTGAAAGTTAGGTTGTCAAAATGGTTTTGGTTTCGGAAACTATTTAGATGGTGGTCACGGAGGTTCGCGCATGGCTGCAGAGGTGACAGTGGATGATGTGATTTACTTTTTACCTAAAGAAAAACTTGCAATATTATTAAATTTCGGCTAAGAGTAACTACAACTTCGAGAAGCCTTTCCTTTACCGTGCCATGAAACTTTCAGGGTAACTATTAGTCACTTTCTAGACTTAAACTTTCAGTTATATGTTAATATATGTGATTTTGATGTGAGTTTCTATCGGTTATTAGGGATAACAATTTCATACTTTGTCGAGTATCCTGCACTTGCTCCACTAGAAGTTAAAATTGACATAGTTTCGCAATGACATTAATTGCTTTTATCAGTTATGGGCTGTTAGTTATTTGTGTTACGAGGCATCATTGTGTGTTTTGCAGACATGAAGTACAACCTAAAGCAGGTGCAAACCACCCTCTTCCATATGACGATGATGGCGCTTTTGAATAGAGAAAAGACTGCCAATCACATTTACAATCGACTTCGAAGTCAGTGTTAAATTTGGATTGGGTGAGTCTTCAGTGAGCTGGGAACTGTTGATGCTAACTTGAATGAATTTCAAGACGCTTCAGAATATTTTACTTAATTACATTAATCATGCTAACAAATAAGTAAACGGGTCAACCCTATCAGGGCCAACTTGAGCCTGTTTCAACACGTTCAACTTGGCATCTCATAATTTGGGATTCTTCGTTGTTGCAGACGAGAAGCTGCTCAAGAAGTGACAATTACAAGCTCTTCTTCTTGATGGCATGAATATCAATGCACTTGGTCCTAGGCGCTCTGCCGCTCCATGTGTGGCATAAAACCCATGTCAGACACTTTTGGTAACTTGATTTTGATTTTCATTATATATTTGTTTTATGTTGTATACATATTTATTACTCATCTTTATAGTGTGCCAATACAAATTTACTATTGTCTTATTATGTTGAGTTATTGAACAAATTTGCAGATGATTATGACCAATCAATAAACGAGGTTATAAATTTGTTTCTTTTGCATTTTTTTGTTCTATTCTCTTAAAAGGAAGCAACCGTCATCTGAAAATTAGGGCTTATGACAAGGTTGCAATCGAGTGTAATGGAAGAGAAGCTGTGACCAACTTTGAGGTCCACACCTATGAAGGAAGCATACTTCCCGCAACTCATCATGGTAACTTTTATCCACCATGACCATTGTATATATTACTGAGCTAACCATATATTTCATTTAAGAGGTAGCCATGACCTGGAGTTGTGGTCATCTACTAAGGATGTTATTGGTTGTCAAGAGAATCCTAAAATGAATAGATTTTACAATTAGTGTTTAGAAAAACAGGCTGAAAATCACCCCAAATGTTCTCAAATGCTTAAAACTCCCAAATCCTGTGCTTTATTAGCAAATCCAGATTGTTATATTAGGAATATAGTTTTATAATGTAATTTAATCCATTGTAGATGAACTGATGATATATCGAGGCATAAATTTTGGAATTATATGAAAGTAAATGTTGTTCCATGTGTTATTATAAGGAATGAATACAATTATATAATTAAAATGCCTTGGAACTTTCTATACATACATCATGAAACATGATCCTACTTATTGTTTTGATATTAATATTTAATATGCATTGTTTCTTATGTTGTGTGGGTTTGTAAGAACATAGACTTTTGTAACATTCTTTTAGTTGTACATGTATATGTTTTTTTCTTGCATAATTAATGGTACATTTTTATGGTGATTAAGACGAAGGTGAAGGTAGCGATGTGGGTCAGTGACGGCACATAATATGAATGGTGACGATAGCTTCTACTCTTTCTTTAGGTATGTTCTAGGATACACCTTTTATCGATCATTGTTTACGATACTCAATTTCAAGTTTGGGTTTTTACTCAAATTTATGATATAATTTTGTATTTTTGTTGCTTATTTTGGTTTTTCAATGATGGGTTTTGTTTGAAAGATTGTGTATATATGTTTTACTTTTAAAATTTTGATTTTTTGTATATATGTGTATCTTTTTTTATAGATTTATGTCTCCTTTTGCTTTTATTAGAGGTACATGCATTGCTTTTGATGCATGTTATCCAAGCCTATTGGGTGAAATTGGTTTCAAAATTAAATTGTTTGCAAGATTTTGTTCTTTGTTTGTTTGATTTGCAGGTTGAGATATTTTGAATGGTGGTGGTGGCATGTGGGTTTTGCAGCAGTTAATTGCTAGCCCATGGATAAATGAGCTGAAGAAAATGGTACGCTCAAAAATATGTATAGATAAAGGGTAATTATTTGATATTGTTGGGTAGTTTTGATAGAATGTATGGATAAAAGGTAAGTTTTTGATATTTTGGGGTAGTTTTGATACGATCTCAACCTCATAGGTCGTGCCCATGGACGAGTTAGTTTGCTTTACTTCATGATGGATTTGCTTTGTGATTTACTTAATTTTTGGGTAGTTTAGAATTTAGCATTCCTAATTTAGAATGGTAGATAAAGAAGGCTGAGAGTGATTACGGTCACCGCCCGCCCTACGCCCTCTTAACATTTTTTTTTTTGTTATTGTTATGTGGTTTTTAGATGGTCCCTGGGTAGTGGTTTGTTGCGCTGCTTAATTCCGAGTTTTGTATAATGTTGAGTGATCATAAGACTAAACTGAACTTAATATAGGATGGTTATAGTTTTTGTGTGAAGGGTTTGTAAAGTATGACGATATAAGTATAAATGTATGAAAAATGTGTTGCAACGTGCTCTTATATGCGGATATGGTCTATATGTTAAAAACGACAAGATAGTTTATTGTGTGTGATAGGCATAAAAAACTTGAACTCGACAACATCAACTAACCTATTATGTATCTCAGTTGTTTGTGACAGGAGAGTCGATAGTGGGACGAAACTTGATGGATGTTAGCTCAAAAAAAAAAATAGAGTGCACCAAAATTCTTAAATGCCTTCTTGAGCTTTCATAGTTTGTATTTGATAGCTTTAGATTTTGATGCCTTAGAAATACAGCTACTGTATTCATGGATCAAAATTTGTATTTATAGGCTATTTTTGTTAAACATACTAACAAATCTTTATAATTTTATTTTTATTTTTTAAGTTTCTTAACTTTCATTTCTTTCCTTTCCATAAAGTTTTAAAAAACTTTTTTTATATTTATGAAGTCGAGATAATGTTTGGTTGACGTTTTTCGTTGCAATGAGGATATCATTTCTTTACACTTTTTTTTTATTTTTAAAGTTTTTTAATTTTCATGTTTACATTTTCAAAGTTTAGTATACATTTTGCTAAATTGTAGGGTCAATTACTATGTAATTTCATTAAGGCATTATAGTTAATATAATTACTATATTTTATAAGAGAATAAGAGATGGATCTATTAAAAGCTGGCATATCAATTAATAGAATATACAGGTGAATATTAGAAAATATGCACATCTTATTAGTGAACCTGCTTTTTTATACTTTTTGTGAATATATCTTTCGCTAGGAGCTTTGTTACCTTGTGATGTTATTTAATGTTTGTCTTTTAATTTGCAGATCTATAGTGATGGTTGTAGCAAGAAATTCTAGATGGTTCTGAGAAAGAGTAACTGTTGTTTGTTGGAGACACCTTAATTTTTAATAAAAGTAAAAGATAAAATGTTTTATACTTCAATGCATTTTAACTATATTTTCACTTTGTCAGTAAGTAATTATGTAATGTGTTACTATTGTATATTATATTATTTATACACTTTGTGATAATGTAGATTAAATTTTCCGACCCGCGAAGTTCGCGGGTGATAAAGTGGTTTAGTGATTTCATATCAGTGTAGTTCTTTCCAGTTACGGATTTTTTCTATTCGTACGTAGTGAAATTGGTTGAATTTATGTATGTTTTTAGAGCTTTATTGGTATTGGAATTGAATGCGGATTTCATTAACTTTTATAATAAAGGATTTAACCATTAAAAATAGTTTAAAGGGACTTGTGTCGTTTTTTGATATTATGTAGGGTTTTTTTAACAATTGCCATTTGTAATGAAATGTCGAGTTTTTCTTGAAGTTAATCATTTTGTTGTGGAGATAGGTAATCCACTTTTGGACTTCAATACAACTTTTAATTTACGAGGGAGGGAGATAGAGATGTTCATGGTTTGGTTCAAAATCATAAAATCGGTCAACAGTTTGTGATAACCATGACATATTGGATGAAAAAGTAAGTAAATACACCCTTTTAATAGTTTTAAAACTCTTAAGATATACGCATATTTTATTGAATGTGATAATTTTACTAAGTATATGTTAATTTTACATTGCCAGATTTAGCGATTGTCGGTTGTCACATCTTTGAGGGTGGAATGAATCTTTTCATTTGCGAGTTTGTAGCATTCCAAGATGTAAAAAGAGGAGTGTTGATTTTAAATGAGGTAACTATTGGTACAATAAACTTTGTAATAACTTATATTATTTGTGAATGTTATAAAGTGCAAACTTAGGGTTTAAAATATGTAGAAACTGATCTGAATTCAAATACATTAAAATCATGTACGTTGTCTTATGTTCATGTCCTTCCCTTTATTTATATTTTGTTAACTCTAGAGAGTAGCATATGATTTCTTGAAAGTTGGATGCATTACCTCCACTACTGATGAGTCCCTTATCCTTGCATAAATTGTTATATTTTAGCTTCTTTTGTTCGTAACTTATAATACATTAAGCAAGGGTACCACTTTTCCTAGCGCCTAGGTTATGATAATAATTGATTATACCTTTGTATTATTAGATACCTTTTTTTTCACACACATCGTCAATTGTACGTAGCTTTATCGAGGGTTACAAGACGAGATAGAATCAAGCTACTAATACTTGACAACGAAGGCAAACCTACAAATAAAACAATGAATGTTGTATATAAAGAGAACTTCAATAAGTTGTGAAATTTTTATGGTTTTCATATATTTCCGTTATTTCACGTACTTTCTATCATTTATGTTAATATTTGAATGTACATGTAATAAATTATTTACGTATTAAAGTATAAATTTTTTGTTGTATAGCCACCCGTGTATTACACGGGTACTTAGACTAGTTTTTTATATATGTAAAATATATGTATGGTAAATTTCGATATGTATAGGTTACATTTTAAAACGTGTAAAATAAAGTGTTTTTGCATAATTAATGAGAAAAACTAATTAATTGGAGTAGTTATAAACTAGGGTAAATTACACTTTGTGTCCTTTAAGTTTTTTCTTAAATAATCATTACCCGATGCTCATTTAAAAAAAATGAAATGCGTTAGGAAAATTAATGAAGTCGTAATTAAATAAATTTTGTGTAGTGAATTGCAATAATTAAAATACATAAATTTTAAAAATATTACATTTTTGTTCTATTTAAAATAAAATTAATAAAAATACCATGTAAAACAAAAAATGCTATTATATTATGAGGTTGGTTACTACAAGAGAACTTTTTTGTAATAAGGACAAATAAAGCAATGAAATTTTGGTAAATATCAACTGCAAACAATTGAAAAAACAAAGATAGAATGGGTATTATGATATTTTCTCACTTGAACTCCTTTCCCTATTGATTTCTAAAGGACTATAACTTTTTCATACGTTAATATTTAAAAAAAAATACACCGTATTAACGGAATTTTTATTCTCTTTAATTCAAGCAAACTATTGCTATATTTTTTTAAAAAAAAATTAAAAGTATATATATGATTACACACTCAATATAAAGTCATTACGTGATTAGACATTTTCAATACATACCAAAACTAATGGCCGGCGGGAATAGTTCATGCATTTGGTTGGCCAAAAGTGGCGGCCAACTTTTTTTTCCATAATATAGCCTTGTCAAATTACGATTTTATCCTCTGCTTCAAAATACGATCTTCCCTAAGTTCGAAATTAAATTTATGCTTTGCCCCTAGCTTAAATTTACGATTTTGACCTCAGTTAAAAAATATGATTTTCCCCTGGTTGAAAAAAATATTATATTTTTGCCCCCAGCTACAGTCTTGCCAAATTACAATTTGGTTCCCAGTTTAAAATTACAATTTCGCCCCGAGTTCAAAAAAATTTTAGTTTGCCCCAGATAAAAATTACGATTTTTTCCTCAGTAAAAATATTACGATTTTGCCCCCATTTCAAAATAAAAAAAAATGGTTTTTCCCTCGGTTCAAAATATTGTTTTATCTCCAGTTTAAAATTACGATTTTACCCCAGCTAAAAATTGCAATCTTGCCATTGTTTTTTATTTTTTTTCTTTTTTTTGGCAAAACTATCGTAGTGTTTTATTTTACTCGGCTAAATTTAGTTTTTATTCGTGCCAAATAGCTGCCTAGCACTCGCTAATTGGTCCTGACAAATTATTATTTTGCCCCCAACTCTAATTTACACGTTTCCCATCAATTTAGTTATTTTTTTTTATCATAACTATGATAGTGTTTTTCTTTATTTCGTTAACTCGGATTATCTTTTTTATATCGTGTTATAAGTAGCATGTATAACTAACCGAAATAAATGTGTATATATTATTAAACTAAGAAATTTTCGGTTTAGCGCCCCGCAACGCGGGCAGCGCATAACTCTAGTTAACTATACACTTAGCAAACTTTATGAATAGTGCTTTCACTTTTTGATTTTTTTTATTGTGTTTTTATATTTTTTATACTTTTACCTCTTAACTTTTAGCATAAACACTTATAACCTTTTAATTTTAATTTAGAAATTTCAAAAGGCTTTGTAATTGAGTTTTACGTGTATATATTTATGTATGTGTCGGTGTAAATTCAAGTTGATTTACGTTTCGAGTAATTTTTTCTGAGAAATGAGTTGGGTTAAATATAATATGTTCTTATGCTTATTATTATATGCATTTTCAGTTACTCTACATTTTGACGTAAATTTTATTTTTTTCCTAGAAAATAAGTCGGTCAAATATAATATGTTTCCGTGCTTATTTAATATACATTTTCATTTGGTCTACGTTTTAATGTAAATTTTGTTCGGAGATGACTCGGGTAAAATATAATACGTGTTTGTTAGACGCTATAAATTTGATTTACCTTACGTTTTGACACCGCCGCAACGCGCCGTACAATTTTTTGACTTAAAAATAATATTTTTCTTATGTGCTTATTTTTATGCATGTGTCAGAATAAATTCAAGTCAGTTTACATTTAGACGTAAATTTTCATTAAAGTTATTTTTAAGATAGTGTTTACGTTTCCATTTATAAGTACTTTAAAATCAGTCCGTACCGTTATCCAATTTAAATTTATTTTTGTGGTTTTCGGTGGATGTAAAACGTGTGTAGATATTCATTTGACCATATTTCTTTCAGTTTCTATACTTAACCAAAATAGATATCAATCAAAACCCCGCAGCGTAGCGCGGGTAATCTTACTAGTTCAATATAAATCTATTACGTGATTACACATTCAATAAGATAACTTAATTTTTTATAGTTTATTACTTGATTAAATCTCTAATATATGACATTGTGTGGTTATTATAGGTTGGTTGGCTAATGTTACGTAATTACGTAATCACTCGGTGCGGTTTCACATAAAAACTATAATGAAATCACGTAATTACGTCATGGGTATTCAAAATCATGTAATCATGTAGTAATACCACATAGTCAACTATTGCTACGTAATTACGTACCAATACATAATCACGTAACGTTACACCTGTTTCATGAATAAAATACATATTACGTATGAGAACATAATCAAGTAACGTTACACAATCATGTAACTTTATAGCTTATAAAATAAAAATTTTAAAAATTAAAGAAAACTACAACAATAGTCTACTCAAATTATCGAGAACGAAATGCTCGTTAATACAATATATTTTTTTAAACAATATTAACGTATGAAAAAAGTTATAGCCATTTGAAAATCAACGGGGGAAGAAGTTCAAGTGAGAAAAGATCAAAATACCCTCTCCTCCTTAAACTGCAAAAGACACGTGTAAGACCATGATTCTCCCCTACATTTTGAATGAAATTGTTCTCACGACTTTTACGAAAAAATAATCCTTTTCTATACGACTCATATTTTAGTAAAACTTCTATTTAAATATTATATTTTTTAAAGAAAAGCTAGTATTAATAAGTTCAAATGAAACAAAAAAAAAAAAAAAAACAAGAATTAAATTTCACATAAGGTATCAAATTGCGAA
The DNA here is from genome assembly GCF_002127325.2 of Helianthus annuus. NCBI lineage: Eukaryota > Viridiplantae > Streptophyta > Magnoliopsida > Asterales > Asteraceae > Helianthus > Helianthus annuus. The sequence continues at coordinate 156,225,664 of NC_035434.2, read as the reverse complement.
TTTAACTTTTTTCAATTCAGTCATTTAATTAACAAGTAAAACCCTAGAATGAGAAAAAAAACATCGAATATATAAAATCATAAAACAGCCCATTTATAAAAGGATCCAATTTTGTTGTTTAAAAAAAATGAAGTTGAAAATGAAAAAAAAAAAGATACAATATAGAAAAAGCAGAAGGTACATTTATGTTTGGCATCGAGCTTTTAAGAGATTTTAGGGAGAGATTTTAGGAGATTCTATCTTTAAGGTTTTAAGAAAAAACTTATACTCAATAAAAAGCCTTGTTTGGTTGAAGGAGCTTGAAGCTTTTAGGTTAGGGGTTTGAATGATTTGGTTGAACGCTCCTACTAGTAGCGTTTAGAAGGAGCTACAAGCTTTTAGGGAAAAATGACTATTTTAACCTCTAAAGATAATGAACTTTTTAATGCACAAACTTTTTAAATTTTTAGTTATGTCTATTTTGGTCATTTTATACATTTTATTAAAAGCTACAGCTACTCTGCCAAACATCAAATACATCTAAAAAGCTACAGCTACTAGCTACCAGCTTCCAGCCACCAGCTACTTTTGCCAAACATACCCTAAGAGCATCTCTAATACTACATCAAGTCTAAAATACAGATCCGTCACCTCAGCATCCAACATCATTCCAAATTTCTACATTTAAAAGCTTACATTTTTCCTTCAATGCTAAATCAATCCAGACCCCACCATGGTTGTAAAAATCCCTACTAGGTGTTGATTCATCACCGACTAATCCCCAGTTAATCGCTAGTCCTCACCCACCGCCCGACTTGCAGCTAGTGATTACTACAACATTGTCCCCACCTCATCGCCTACTTTTCATTTTATTTAATCTATATATAATTTATTTCTTTCATAATATACGAATTGTAATATTTTATTTATAATTAAATTATATTATATAAAATTTGAATAATAAAAAAAAAAAAGAAAAATGTGTATTAGTTAAAAGTGTTTTACTTTTGGATGATTTTTAAATTTTATTAGTTCAAAAGATGTTTTACTTTTCATAATATAAAATTATGATAATTTTTAGAGTTAATTTCATCGTTAGTCTCTGTGGTTTATACAAAGTAACAACCTTAATAGTTTAAAGTAACAATATGAGGTGTTAACTTTTAATTTTGTAGCAAGCAGAGGTACTAATACTAACCTTTGTTTATTTTAACTAATTTTAGGGGTATTTTCGTCTTTTTGTAAACAATAATTAATTTCTTGTATATAATAGAAACCTTGAGGGTTCATTTGTGTAAATCATGTTTTTTTCAATTATTATATAAGAACAATTATTCTACAGGGACTCTTTATGTAATTTCAACAAAATTAAAAAAAAAACATCTTAGTACCACAAGTCCACCACCAACTGAATCCAAATATCTCAACCCTTCTTTTTCTCTCTGCATATCCTTCACAAACCCACAACAATATTACTATATCTATCTCTCTTCACACACACACACAATTTCTTTCTCTCTAAATTCTTATGTGGAGACGGAGACGGTGGGATTTGGTAACGGGAGAGCGGTGGTTGGTCGGAGGATGGAGACAAGGCATACAGTGATGATGAAATCTTGGTTCTGGATTGGATCTATAAAATGATAAGAAAAACTCCCCGGCAACGGCGTCAAAATTTAATTGGAGTGTCATACCCTGATCAAAGATAATATTTATAAGCCCAAATTACCCTTAACAATGCGTTAGTGGTAGTAAGGGGCCGAACCATGAAGAGTTTGTGGTTTGCGATGGACGTGATTGATTTTAACGGTTGTCACTATTACGAAGCTTGCAAATGGTTTAAATGTTTGTTTGTTTGAAAGAGATGTCGGGTTGTCACTATTACTTAACTACGAAAACTTGATCAAATGAAACTTTCACAAAAACTTGATTGTTGGAGTAAACAATAATTTTAGAATAAGGTTCACACCCGGTTCGGTAATTGACGATCTAGGGCTTCTACATGTTTTAGGTTTAATTCAATTGCATATATGATTAACGGATTTAGTGCCGCGTGGCTTAGGTGCCAAGAGCTATCAACGTCATAGACGACGGAGAGCAATGCACTTCGTTACCAGGAACATGTAAATCCTACCAATTGATAAGGCATAAGTGCACAAATTTATTTCACAAAGTCAAATTTTATCATCATTCGACAATTCACAAATTCAACTCAAATACACGACACTTATCAAAAGCTTCAAAATCAAAATACAATTTGTCACAAATCAAATCTCAAAACAATGTTTAACCCTAGAATAGCCTACACCGGGGTGAAACCCGCGAGGATTAGCCGCTCATGGATGATAGAACTCGATCACCGGATAATTGAAGCTCAAACACGAACATCTTAAACCTTGAAGGTGATGATGATAGTTAGGGTTTATGGTGGATGATGGAAGTGGATGGATGATGGTGAAGGGATAGGTTTTAGGATTGTGATGATGGATGATCAATTCAGATGATGGTGGATGATTCAGATGGATTGGAATTGAGGTTTGGGGTGTTCTTGGCTCCAAGAGAGGTTTCAAACTTCAGTAATTGCATAACTCCTTGCAAATGCCCAAAAACTAGTGATATAACCCGTCCCCAAACATTCAAATTCACGTTTCAGCGCTTTGCATCAATGGTGGGCGTCGCCAACGGCCTGTGGTTATTCAAATTGGTCACGACGCACTAAACAGCTGTCTACGAGCATTTTCTCCCGACGAGGCTTTCTGGAGGGTGTCGCTGACGGCCAACTATGGCGTCGGCGACAAGCTCTCTAAAACCTTTTTTCTGATTTCTTTGTTTCACGTTCCCGGTTGATGTCGTTTGCTCCCCGATGCTCCGTAAAGCTCCCGAATAGGTTCTTAAACTCTGTTAGACCTGTAAAACACAATTCTAATCAAAAGTAGGCCATTCGAAACCAAAAATCACGTAAAAGCATAAACTTAATTACGAATAATCATCGGTTTTCAACCACGCATCAATCAAACATCATATATTTACAACCCTACAAAACAACTATTAGGAATATTAAATCTAATAACTTATTTGTTTACTGGTGGTTTACACCTTTTAAAAAAGTTATATATATCACCACCATTTTTGTTTACCGGCTATAGCACCTTTTAAAAACTTAATTTTTTTTTATTTTTATTATTATTATTATTTTTTTTTTTGCTTCATAGGGGTTGACTTGAAGTGATTGAACATGGTTAGTTCGATTTATTTAAAACCAGGTTAGAACCCCGTGTATTGCACAGGTTGAATAAATATAATTTTATATACCAATTAAAATAAAATTATATATATCTTTAAAATTCTTGTTTATTACCACTACTACAAAAATAGGTATCCGCTATGGCCCGAATCCGTAGCAAATCCATAGCGAACACCCATTTTGCTACGAATTTGGTTCGTAGCTACAAGTCTCGTCGCTAATTTATTTGCTATGAAGTTTAGCTACGGAATCATATTTTGCTACAGTTTTAGCTATGAAAATAGACGTTGCTATTTTAGCTATGAATTTGCTACGAAAGTATTTGCTACGAAATTTGCTATGTACTTTTAGCTAATTTTTTGCTACAAATTATTAGCTGCGGTTTTTGCTACAAAATTTTCGCTACATTTTTTGCTATAAAATTTTAGCTACTGTTTTTTACTACAAATTTTTAATTACTGTTTTTTTTTTCTACATATTGGACCACACAAAATTTGCTACCGAATTTAGATACAAATGCAATTAACTTTGCTATGGGTAGCTATTCCCCTTATTTGCAATTCAAAAATTTTAATTTTGGTTACCCAAATCACATGAAGGTTTACAATGACAAATAATAGCAGAGGTTCTACAAATAAATAAAAAAAATTATAAAATGTATTGCAATAAAGTATTACAAAATTGTACAAAATATTCAATTACAAATGACTATAGTTTCGTAACTTTCAATATCCCGGATGAAGAAAACAACACTACTCCATCCCATCAAGAACATAGCTTCGTATAAAAGTAACACAAAATACAATATGTATATAAACACAGTGGTTTTCTCTTGATCATCATTGCGAATGGAACAACCTTCATTGCCTTCTTTTCTGATCCAAAAATTCAAACAAATTAGAAGTCCAAGCATATACATGTTTGCTCATAAAAACTAAGTAGTAAAAACATAAAGCAGGGAATGAAGAAATGTGAAAGTATACCCTATTCCCAGGCAAGATTTAGGAACAATTTTCACAAACGTCACACCCTTAATGTTTTCCTCAGAATGAACAATGTGTGTGTTTTGAGCTTTGAGCATTGATTGATTCTTTAACCGCGCCTAATAAAGTTGGAACACATAAACTATGAGATGTAAATTGCTTCAGGCAAGGACGAAGACAAGAACCTGAAAAATAACTTATTGGATAATCTGTACCTGAGTGGCTATGAGACTATGAGCCTGGAAAGCATTCAACCATCTTAATCTTAAAATCCTGTACAAATCCAGAAAGCAAATGCACAAGAGAAAACAAAAAAAAAAAATATTCAAATGGGAGTTATACAAAAGCATTCAAATTAACACATATTAGTGGCATTTATTATTAACTATGAAAAGAGAGAAAAGCTTTTTGAAAGAATCACATACCCTCACGCTATCCTAGTAGCAAATCACTGAGTGAGGAATCAGTTTTGGTGAAATTTTTAAATGGAACCAAGCGAAGGGAGGTAGTTTATAACATGCAGCCATTCAAAAAACAAAGGTAGTTTATGGGGCGGGATTTTTTATTAAGCGGGGAAAGAGGGAGGGAATTTAAGGGGCGGGAATTTTAATTTTTTTTACTTTAAATGAATTATTACACAATTAAACTTTAGGAAAATTGGTATTTAATAAACCAATCTTTGCCCAGTTGGTAAATAATAATCCAACCTACAGAATTGGTATATAATAATCCTACCTATCAATATGTTGGTACTCAAAAACCTCCGTTAGTTTTTTTTAACTGAAGTTAGTTTTTAAGTTTTATTTATTACACAAACAGTCCCTGTAGTTGTAATTTACTAGTTTTAACTATGAGTTAATAGCCAAAATGGTCCCTGAGGTTAATAGCCACACCACCGCCACCGCCACCACCACCGCCGCCACCACCACCGCCGCCACCACCACCGCCACCACCGCACCACCACCACCACCACCACCATCGCCACAGCACCTCCACCATCGTAACCATCGCCACATCACCACCGCCACCACCGCACCGCCACCACCACCGTCGCTAGAGCTGTTGGATCTGTGATGTTTTTGGTCAGTCATCGTCTGTTGCTGCATCTGAATTCAAACCCCTTAGGCGTCGATGATCAAAGACAGAGATGGTGGTGGTGGCGGTGCGGTGGTGGTGGCGGTACTGTGGCGATGGTGGTGGTGGTGGTGGTGGTGGCGATGGTGGTGGTGGTGGTGGTGACGGTGCGGTGGTGGTGGTGGTGGCGGTGGTGGTGGTGGTGATGGTGGTGGTGGCGGTTGTCACACCCCGATTTTCGGTTTGTGCGGAAGCGTATGGCGAGGTGTGACGAGAGCGGCAATCGTTACAATCAATCGAGTAAACAACACATTTGAAACATAAAAGATGTTCATCCATACATTTGATTCGAAATCATAATTTACATTACATATTTCTTGTTTGAAACTTGAAACAACAACAACTTTAACCACATTATTCAAAGTTCAAAACATAACAACCGAAAACAGATGACATCACAAAAGCTTGCGTTCTTGATAACCACTTGAACATATTTTTCCAAAGCCGTCCACTAATCTCCTGTAATACATGTTAATTTTGAAAACGTCAACAAAAGTTGAGTGAATTCATGTTATTTTGTTTTTTTTGCATCAAATGAGTCTCCAAAACATTTGAAGTAATAAAATTCGTTTTTGTATAGTATGATAAAAAAAAATTGTATGATCATTAGTGTGTTGCAAGGACACTAATATGTATGCCGAATAGGAGGCAACCAAACCTTGACAATTTATCGTGTGTGTCAACGACACTAGTTTGGACACAAAGGCACTCTTGACGATCGTGGTTATCGTTGTCGTTAAGAGTGGGGCTTGCCAAAACCCAAATAGATCTATCCGTTTGTTCCTCGGTACTTGTTTATTCATTAATGGCCCCTTTATTTTAAACACCTATCCGCATGTGATCAAAATAGTTTCATCGTATTATCATACTATTTGTAACATGTATACATCCCCGAAGTTTAAAACTATAAACATTCAAAGTAAAAGGGGAAGCATGAACTCACAGATTTGCGTTCCATGCAAATCTCTATTCGATTCCTTGTTCGCGGTTCGTTTCTCGACCTACAAGTGTTCTAATTTAGTTAGACACTTAGGTTTGTTTTTGTGTATGGTACAAATATTCTATCTTGTATTTTGTTTTTGTGTTTTCATATATATATATATAACTTCCTTGTATATACACATTTATTTTATTTTATTTGTGTTTGAATGGGCTTAATTTATGTTTTAGAATTTAAGTCCATTTTGGGTATTTGGTGCTTATGGGCCTAGCCCAAATAACTTTGTTTAAAAATATGGGTCAAGCCCAAATTAATTTATAGGAGTGGGCCTTAGCCCAAAACATTTTATAAAGGTAGCCCTAGCCCAATATAGTTTATAGTTGTGGACTTAGCCCAAATAACTTGTGTAAGAATGGGCCTAGCTCAAATTGTTTTCTAAAATATATCTAGTCCATAATAATTTGTAAATATTGGGTTTTTAGCCCAAGTATTTTGTAAAGTGGGCTTTAGCCCAATTTTGACTAAAAATACATTTTAGTCCAGTGTTTTGTAAAAGTGGGCCTAGCCCAAATTTTGTTTATGAGAAATGGGCATTAGCCCAATTTTAATTTATGGACCACTTTTTAAAGTACATAATTCTTGGGCTAGTAAATAAAATAAAAAAAAATAATAATAATAATAGTAATACTTGTATTTTTATAAAAATCTAATTTTTATAAAAATTGTTACTTATGCCATAGTTGAACATTTTAGTGCATAAACTTGTGTGACGGTTCGTATTTTATTCTAGTCATTTACTACTTGTCGGTTTTATTTATTCGTATCATTTATCCCGTTTGTGTTGTCCGTCACGTTTTACCATTTGCTTTGTTTGTGCCATTTTTGTTTGTCCAAAAGTCCATATAGTCCAATAGTGTCCGAATTTGTCCATTTGTGTTTTCGTGTCCAAGGATGGACATTTTATTTCGTTTTCAAGTTTATATATATATTTTGTAATTTTTATGGATGTGTAACAATTTTGCATTTGTTCCTACTAGAACTAACATATGATGTACACATCAAAATATATAAACTTATGATACTTGATGAATGCTTTTGTAAGTACACATTTTATCCAAAAATATAAACTTGTCATTTTTATTTAGAAATCTTTTTATAAAACATGGATTTATGACTTTGTCTAAAATTTGTTTAACCATGTTTAAAGACTCCAAATAATTGTTTTAGTAACAAACTTCTTTGTTTAACAACTTTTAACACATCACAAAATTTATAAAAATTTTGCCATAGTTTTGTTTGAAATATGGATTTTCCCCAAGTTTATACAAAACTTGTTTTCAAATTATTTCAATACAAAACATCATCAAGTATCAATATCTATCAAAATTTGTCAACAAAAGTAGCATGAACATGATATTGTTCTTATCTTTCCCAAAAAGGAAACTTTATTCCTTATTTTTGCCAAAAAATTGTAGAAAGAGATTTTATGAAAAACTCTTGTTTTAGATGTCTTACAAAGTCATTTGAAGCATAAACACGTATTCAAAATGTTTACTACTAACATATTTCTTGCTTTTGATTCTTTCCAGAAATGGAAACTTTATTCAATAAATTTTTCAAAAATTTATTTTCTTGTTTTTAAATGGTTTTTCACATTTTACTAGCATGCATGTTCATCAAAAACTCATGTTCATCACTTTGTTGATGAATCTTGGTTGATCCTACATGCATGTATGTAGATCATATTTTTGAGTAAGAATAACCAAGATTCAAGTTTATTAGCCTAGATTTCTCCAAGTTCATCTCTTAATCATAGAAAAATCATGTTTAAAAATAATGATTTTTAGTTGTTTCTTGTTATTTTTCAAGTGGGTTTATGATGAAGTTGTAAAAGAAATCAAAAATAAAAGTGAAGCTAGTACGATGTTCTTACAAATTTTGCAAGGAAACAAAGATGATGATAAGAAATCTTGATGGTTTTAGGCTTTAAGTTCCACCAAAAGAGCTCCAACTAGCTTTTCTAAACACCCTAGTAGTTTGATTCATCCATGGACCTCCATACTTGCAATAATCTCTAGTGTTTGAATTTTGAAAATGTGAAGATGGTGGTGTGCTTGGTTCAAACGATTTTAGAGAGAGAGAGAGTATAGGAAGTTGTAATGTTTGATGGGTTTGGGAAAAATGAATGTAAAGGTAGAGTGTAAGAAAAGATTTTCTTGGATACACTAATAATAACCTCCTTGTTCCAACACACCACTTTTGAGATGAGTGGGCTTAGGTGGGGGTCCCACATCAACGAAAATCAGCCAAAAGGGAAGAATTTTTGCTTTATTTTTTTTATTAAAATCTTGTTTAATTTATAATCTTTAAGCATTTTTAGAACTTTGACATTTTTTATAAAAATATCTACAAGGTTTTAAGCTCTAATATTTGAATGTAGTGTGACACTAGGTAAAATTAGTTCACCAAAATTTTTAGTTTGTAATTCGGGTGAAAAAATCGGTTCGGGTCCTGTACCGGCTTAAATACTGACACCGTGTTTTGTTTAGATAAATACATAACAAAAGTTATTTTTGCACATGTTTTATTATCCAAATAATTAATCCAACTTTTTAGACTAAAAATTTTATTATTTTTGGCACGGTTCCGGTACCGGCTTTACTGACTGGCAGTTTACTGAACTAGCCGTACAGCTTAACGCAATAAGATTCGATTGCGGATTTTGTGTCGTTTTTAATACCCATTATATTATTTATGTCAAATAATATTTATTTTTGGGTTTTCGGACAGTTACTGTTTTGTTCTGCGGAATGCTGTACACTTCCGCATGATTGCTGTATTTTTCTGCGGACTTGGACAATTTGGTTTTTAATTGCAATTTTGTAAATAATAAGGCACATATTATTTTTGGACAAAGCTTTTTATAGAATATTTGTGTAGACATATCCGTATGTCTTGTTTTTATCGTGTCAGACTGTACCGCGACTAGTACTGACAAGTATTGTTTAATCGCGTTCCTATTGTTAGTCTAGGATATTGTTTCCAATCGCAACGGATTTATTATCATAATTTACTATGATTTTTGTAATTCCTAGACTCTCAAGACTTTAATTAATTAAAATCAAGTCGTATACGCGAAAATAAAAATTTAAATAGTTGTTCAGGTTGTACGGAATTACCGGAATTTTGCCGATTATCACATTCTCCCCCTGTTAAAGAAAATTTCGTCCCGAAATTTTAGGTTGCGTCACTCTTCGTTGGGACTTTCTTAAACAAATGAGGGTACTTCTTTTTGAATTTGTCTTCTCGTTCCCATGTGAACTCGAGTCCTCGTTTCGAGTTCCATCGGACTTTGAATAGTTTGATACGACTTCTCCTCGTTTTGTAAATCTTTGAAACCAGAACCTCAACAGGTTCTTCGATGAAATGGAGTTTGTCGTCTACATGGATTTCGTACAGGGGAATAATAAGTGATTCATCCGAAAGACACTTTTTTTTTAAATTCGACACATGAAAAGTGTCATGAACGTTACCGAGTGATTCAGGAAGCTTTAACTTGTAGGCGACATTTTCAATCTTTTCCAAGATCTCATAAGGTCCTATGTATCTCGGGCTAAGCTTCCCTTGCTTACCGAAACTAGCTACGCCTTTCTATGGCGAGACTTTTAACAACACCTTGTCTCCAACTTCAAAAGACAACGGTTTGCGACGTCTATCCGCGTAGCTTTTCTGTCTGTCTCGAGCCGCCTTGATATGGTCTCGAATCTTGAATATTTTATCGGTAGTTTCTTGAACTAACTCAGGACCTAACATTTGTTTGTCGCCTAATTCTGCCCAGCATAGCGGAGATCGACACTTACGGCCATATAATGCTTCGAATGGTGCGGCTTTAATACTCGTGTGATAACTGTTATTGTATGAGAACTCCACTAGAGGCAAGTGAGTATCCCAATTTCCACCTAAGTCCATCACACAAGCACGCAACATGTCTTCTAGAGTTTGAATTGTGCGTTCACTTTGGCCGTCTGTTTGGGGATGAAAGGCCGTGCTCAAATTTAATTAGGATCCAAAGGCCTTTTGAAAAGACTGCCAAATCCTTGATATAAAACGACCATCTCGGTCACAGATTATCGACAAAGGTACACCATGTCTTGCTACAATTTCTCTGAGATAGATTTTAGCTAACTACTCAGTACTATCTTTCTCACGGATAGGCAAGAAGTGAGCTGACTTGGTTAATCGGTCGACGATTACCCAAATCATGTCGTGACCACGAGAAGTCCTGGGTAATTTAGTCACGAAATCCATAGAAATATGTTGCCATTTCCAATTAGGGATTTTGGGTTGTTGTAGCAATCCAGAAGGTTTTTGGTACTCGGCCTTAACTTTAGCACATGTTAGACATTTTCCAACATATGTCGCAATATCACCTTTGATATTAGGCCACCAATAAAATTCCTTGAGATCGTGATACATCTTATCTGTTCCAGGGTGTATCGAATACTTGGATTTATGAGCCTCATCAAGAATTAGGCCTCGAAGACCACCAAAATGAGAAATCAAAATTCTATTCATGAAATATAAGGTTCTGTTCTCTTTCGATTCTAATTGTTTTTCCATACCTCTAAGCATTTCTGCTTTGAAGTTTTCTTCTTTCGATGCTTCTTGCTGAGCATCACGAATTCGAGAGGTAAGATCGTTATGAATTGTGAGCCTTAAAGATCGCACACGCATTTAACTCGTTCTTTTCGACTTAATGCATCCGCGACAATATTCGCTTTGCCCGGATGATATTTGATCTCACAATTATAGTCATTCAACAATTCTACCCATCATCTTTGGCGCATATTTAACTCTTTCTGGTTAAATATATGTTGAAGACTCTTGTGATCCGTGAATATCATGCATTTGGTACCATAAAGGTAATGACGCCAAATTTTTAGTGCAAATACCACTGCACCTAACTCTAGGTCATGTATGGTATAGTTCCTTTCGTGAATCTTTAATTAGCATGATGCATATGCAATAACTTTCTCCCTTTGCATCAACATGCATCCTAACCCTTGCCGTGAGGCGTCACAATAGACTACGAAATCATTTGTACCATCTGGGAGTGACAGAATTGGAGCATTACAGAGTTTGTCTTTAAGCAGTTGAAAAGCTGCTTCTTGTTTCTCTCCCCATTCAAATTTCTTACCCTTTTGAGTGAGAGAAGTGAGGGATTGTGCAATCTTTGAAAAGTTCTCAATGAACCTTCGATAATAACCGGCCAATCCTAGTAATTGACGTATTTCAGTCGGTGTCTTTGTACTCCAATTCTTTATGGCCTCAATTTTTGATGGATCAACATGTATGCCTTTCTCATTAACTACGTGTCCGAGAAATTGAACTTCGCGAAGCCAAAATTCGCATTTGGAAAATTTCGCATACAATTTTTCCTTTTTCAACAACTCAAGAATAATTCTAAGATGGTACTCGTGTTCACTCTTGTTTCGTGAATATATCAATATATCATCGATAAACACTATCACGAATTTGTCAAGGTAAGGCTTGCACACGCGGTTCATTAAGTCCATGAACACCCCTGGTGCATTTGTTAAGCCAAAAGGCATAACAAGGAACTCGTAATGTCCGTAGCGAGTTCAGAATGCCATTTTTGGAACACTTTCTTCTTGAACTCTGAGTTGATGGTATCCTAATCTCAAATCGATCTTCGAATAATAGCTCGATCCTTGAAGTTGATCAAATAGATCGTCAATCCTCGGTAATGGATACCGATTCTTGATTGTGAGTTTATTCAACTCCCGATAGTCTATGCACATCCTAAAACTTCCATCCTTCTTCTTCACGAACAGCACTGGAGCTCCCCAAGGTGAGTGGCTTGGTCTGATGAAACCCTTATCGAACAACTCTTGAAGTTGTGTGGATAATTCTTGCATTTCCAAAGGAGCTAATCGGTATGGAGACTTTGCCACAGGTGCGGCACCTGGAACTAAGTCTATTCGAAATTCTACTTGTCGTTGTGGAGGTATTCCCGACAAGTCTTCTGGTAAGACTTCAGGGAATTCCTTCACAACAGGGATTGCCTCAATTTTTAGCTCCTTGGCCTTCTTGTCAACAATGTGCGCTAAAAATGCTATACATCCTTTTCGTAGGCACTTTCGGGTTTTCATACAGGAAATGATTCGTAACGGCATTTCATTTTTTCTCACCGTGAACAAGAAGTGTTTCGTTATTAGAAAGGGGAATTCGAATGATCTTGTCGTAACATACGACTTCAGCTTGGTTGGTAGATAACCAATCCATTCCAACTACAATATCAAAACTACCTAGTTGAATGGGCATTAGGTCAATTTTGAATTTTCGTCCTCCTAACTCTAAGGAGCATCCTTTAATAATGTTATTGGATTCAATCACCTTTCCATTCGCTAATTCGATAGTGAATGGAACATCTAGTTTAGTTGAATTTAGTCCAAGCATATCTTTAAATTCTAAAGATATAAAACTAAAATCTGCACCGGTATCAAATAAAATAGAAGCGAAATGATCGTTGACAGGAAACGTACCGGTGATTACGTTGGGATCCTGTCGCGCTTCTTTGGCTCCAACCACAAAGGCTCGTCCGCGGCCTTTGATTTCTTTTGGACAGTCTTTCTTGAAGTGTCCCATATCACCGCAATTGAAACAGCCTTGGTTTTGTCCTCGTTCATTATCGTTTCTGTTGCCTCCTTCTTTCTTAACTACCTTGTTGTTACCTCAACATTTTTCTGTGCGGTGACCCATTTTCCCGCATTTATCACACTTGGTGGCTTGGCTTCCACCATAGTGGTGATAACCACACTGTTTACACTTAGGTGCATTTCCATTATATTTCTTACCACTCGTTTTCGTTGTGACAACGAATACCTTGGTTTTTCTTACCTGTAGGGGTTTTCTTATGTTTGTTGTTCGACATAGAACCTTTCTTGAAATATGAATATTTTCTCTTATTGTTACTCGAATTAGACTCCACATGCGTCTCCTTTTTCACCGCACCTTTATTCAGTTTTCCCATCCTTACTACATCCTCGTAAGACTTAAGGCAAGAGTTATAGCCTGAGCAATTCTCAACATGGTTCCTCTAGTTCCGCCATTGTTTGCAGTATGGTTTGCTTCATGTTGTACGATTGCTTCCGCAACTCACTGGTTCAGTAGAGCATCAAGCTCAGCTCGTGTCATAGGTAAGGGTTCCGTTTGGGCTTAAAAAGTGTTACTTCGTTCTGGTGCCATGATCTTTATATATATATATATAAAATATATATCGAAGAGATTAGACATGAATGAAAATAAAAACATATCGTCACGTACTATGATCATAAGGTCAAGATAGATCATAATGATACTTATGCAAATCTTTCGCACCATATTCATCACATCCTTGCAGGATGTAAAATAAATTACAACAGTGTGTCAATAAGAAAATACCAACTTATATATGCCATGTCACCTTTTTACAATTATTTTTGTGAAGAAAACAAAAATAATCTCGGAGTTACATCACTTCGGTCGATACAAGACATATAGTAATATATAAAATAAGGTGAAGTCTTTTCTTCACATTGTTCCTGATTGATATTAAGTCTCCAAATCTTCAAAAGTCTTTAGTCTTTCACAAAATCAGGTATACTTCCCAAAAGTTAGTAATTGAACATAACTATCGTGGTGTGGGATATGTAAGTGAAGACTTAGAAATTAGACCGTGAAGGCACGTAACCTCCTCCTCAAGACCAAAAATGTGCCTAATGGTGGCAGTCGAGTGGTTCTCAAGGGTATGAATGTGTTCCTCAAATGATAGAGGCGCTTTGTGGAATGTAGAGTGTGGAGGTACTGATAGGGGAAAAATGATAGTAATGGGCCATTCCGGGGGAGGTCGAGTAGCAGAAATCTGAGTCTTAAGATCATGGACTCATCGAAAGGGAAAACTAAGATGAATCTTGGAAGATAAAACTCATAGTTTATAATAATAAGTGGAAAATGGCATGGAAGATAAGGATTAGATGGGCTCCTGTCCGGTAGTGGAGGTTGAGAATGTGCATCGGAATAGTAAGGTGGAGAGTCGTGGGTGAGAGGATGTATGTGTTGTCCATATGCCTTAGCAGAACAACCATCTGTTTAGGAGGGGAAAACCAAGCAGTTACCTCTATCCTTACAGTATGTATTCCATACTCTATGGACCTTGGTCGTCCAAAGTAAGGAAAGTCCTTCGTCGCATTAACTCATGTGACGAATACATTGGTATTGTTTGAGCTCAACGAATTCCAACAAAGTTGTTATGATTTCTATAGATGTCGAATGGAATATGGTTAGAGACTTGTGCCATGGCTCGTGCCATATTACCCTTTGAGACAAAACGAATGTCAAATAATAGATTTTATCGCAATAACTCCAATAAATATGATAAGGTGTTATAGGCACCGTGAGATTAACCCAAATGTTGGAGTTTTAGAATGTTTGAGGGAAATCCTTCCTGGATGGTTTTCCTAATCTGTTTGCTTAGATGACTTGTCTCAACTGACTTGTGATATAGATCGGATGCTAGGCACGAAATCAATACGTGTAGTTTTTAATGTGTTGTGGGGAATCATAGTAATCACCTTAGTTAGCGTTCTAAGAAATGGAAAAATTGAATTCTTAAGTAGCAACTCAAGAATTTTGAATAGGTAGTGATCATTAGTCTGACCCGCAGGGCCCACCAGGATTCCCATCCACTGCAAGTTATTATTACGTGGGCCCCCGTAATAATAAATTGCCTTGTATGGTCACCCTAGCGTTCCCTCGTTCAAAACAGACGATCAGTCGGAGAGGGGGACATGATTGTCTAATTACCTTTAACATAGAATGGACCTTCATGATGGTCCACGCGTTAATACTTGTAGCCATTGCTCGCGGAATGGCACGAAGTTAAGAAATAGAAGTAAGATGATTCATAACAATAATGGCTGAATGGTTACCTTCAAGATGAGTGTTTCATCTTCCTTGTCTTGACAAGAATGTCACCAATCATGATTTATATGAACCATAGGGACCTCGTTCCTACTAATAGAGTATTCATCCAAGGCTACCACCTCCACCTAATTGTCATCTTCGAGGTCAGGCATTTTCCGTATCTGAGGGAAAACAACCATCTTTTATGGAATGTCGAGCTCAGGGTTTCACTTAGGGACTACGCCCTACCATGAGCTCATCAACAGATGCGAGGTCAATACGCTTGTTATGAGAGTCCAGAATAATAATAGAATTTGAATACTAAGATATCATGGTCGTGGCAAAATAATCCGTACAACATACACATGTGAACAACTTATAAATAATCGATTTTTGGACAATTGTACTTTTGTTTTCATCATTGTTTATATCGTATATCGTTTCCAGTTCGACTTATTGTTATCGTGTCTAAACCCCATAGACTTGTACCAAATAAACTAGTCTTTTGGTATCATCGTTTCGAACTATCATTTAATACTATCACATAGTATCCTTGCATTATCGTTTTGTATTAGTGGACGCTTTGTAAAAATATAATATAGAACGCTTGTTGTAAAGAACTTCGTTTTGAAATTGTAGACTAGACTCAAAAAGAATCTTAGTTCACTACAATTGATGCTCTGATACCAGGTCTGTCACACCCCGATTTTCGGTTTGTGCGGAAGCGTATGGCGAGGTGTGACGAGAGCGGCAATCGTTACAATCAATCGAGTAAACAACACATTTGAAACATAAAAGATGTTCATCCATACATTTGATTCGAAATCATAATTTACATTACATATTTCTTGTTTGAAACTTGAAACAACAACAACTTTAACCACATTATTCAAAGTTCAAAACATAACAACCGAAAACAGATGACATCACAAAAGCTTGCGTTCTTGATAACCACTTGAACATATTTTTCCAAAGCCGTCCACTAATCTCCTGTAATACATGTTAATTTTGAAAACGTCAACAAAAGTTGAGTGAATTCATGTTATTTTGTTTTTTTTGCATCAAATGAGTCTCCAAAACATTTGAAGTAATAAAATTCGTTTTTGTATAGTATGATAAAAAAAAAATTGTATGATCATTAGTGTGTTGCAAGGACACTAATATGTATGCCGAATAGGAGGCAACCAAACCTTGACAATTTATCGTGTGTGTCAACGACACTAGTTTGGACACAAAGGCACTCTTGACGATCGTGGTTATCGTTGTCGTTAAGAGTGGGGCTTGCCAAAACCCAAATAGATCTATCCGTTTGTTCCTCGGTACTTGTTTATTCATTAATGGCCCCTTTATTTTAAACACCTATCCGCATGTGATCAAAATAGTTTCATCGTATTATCATACTATTTGTAACATGTATACATCCCCGAAGTTTAAAACTATAAACATTCAAAGTAAAAGGGGAAGCATGAACTCACAGATTTGCGTTCCATGCAAATCTCTATTCGATTCCTTGTTCGCGGTTCGTTTCTCGACCTACAAGTGTTCTAATTTAGTTAGACACTTAGGTTTGTTTTTGTGTATGGTACAAATATTCTATCTTGTATTTTGTTTTTGTGTTTTCATATATATATATAACTTCCTTGTATATACACATTTATTTTATTTTATTTGTGTTTGAATGGGCTTAATTTATGTTTTAGAATTTAAGTCCATTTTGGGTATTTGGTGCTTATGGGCCTAGCCCAAATAACTTTGTTTAAAAATATGGGTCAAGCCCAAATTAATTTATAGGAGTGGGCCTTAGCCCAAAACATTTTATAAAGGTAGCCCTAGCCCAATATAGTTTATAGTTGTGGACTTAGCCCAAATAACTTGTGTAAGAATGGGCCTAGCTCAAATTGTTTTCTAAAATATATCTAGTCCATAATAATTTGTAAATATTGGGTTTTTAGCCCAAGTATTTTGTAAAGTGGGCTTTAGCCCAATTTTGACTAAAAATACATTTTAGTCCAGTGTTTTGTAAAAGTGGGCCTAGCCCAAATTTTGTTTATGAGAAATGGGCATTAGCCCAATTTTAATTTATGGACCACTTTTTAAAGTACATAATTCTTGGGCTAGTAAATAAAATAAAAAAAAAATAATAATAATAATAGTAATACTTGTATTTTTATAAAAATCTAATTTTTATAAAAATTGTTACTTATGCCATAGTTGAACATTTTAGTGCATAAACTTGTGTGACGGTTCGTATTTTATTCTAGTCATTTACTACTTGTCGGTTTTATTTATTCGTATCATTTATCCCGTTTGTGTTGTCCGTCACGTTTTACCATTTGCTTTGTTTGTGCCATTTTTGTTTGTCCAAAAGTCCATATAGTCCAATAGTGTCCGAATTTGTCCATTTGTGTTTTCGTGTCCAAGGATGGACATTTTATTTCGTTTTCAAGTTTATATATATATTTTGTAATTTTTATGGATGTGTAACAATTTTGCATTTGTTCCTACTAGAACTAACATATGATGTACACATCAAAATATATAAACTTATGATACTTGATGAATGCTTTTGTAAGTACACATTTTATCCAAAAATATAAACTTGTCATTTTTATTTAGAAATCTTTTTATAAAACATGGATTTATGACTTTGTCCAAAATTTGTTTAACCATGTTTAAAGACTCCAAATAATTGTTTTAGTAACAAACTTCTTTGTTTAACAACTTTTAACACATCACAAAATTTATAAAAATTTTGCCATAGTTTTGTTTGAAATATGGATTTTCCCCAAGTTTATACAAAACTTGTTTTCAAATTATTTCAATACAAAACATCATCAAGTATCAATATCTATCAAAATTTGTCAACAAAAGTAGCATGAACATGATATTGTTCTTATCTTTCCCAAAAAGGAAACTTTATTCCTTATTTTTGCCAAAAAATTGTAGAAAGAGATTTTATGAAAAACTCTTGTTTTAGATGTCTTACAAAGTCATTTGAAGCATAAACACGTATTCAAAATGTTTACTACTAACATATTTCTTGCTTTTGATTCTTTCCAGAAATGGAAACTTTATTCAATAAATTTTTCAAAAATTTATTTTCTTGTTTTTAAATGGTTTTTCACATTTTACTAGCATGCATGTTCATCAAAAACTCATGTTCATCACTTTGTTGATGAATCTTGGTTGATCCTACATGCATGTATGTAGATCATATTTTTGAGTAAGAATAACCAAGATTCAAGTTTATTAGCCTAGATTTCTCCAAGTTCATCTCTTAATCATAGAAAAATCATGTTTAAAAATAATGATTTTTAGTTGTTTCTTGTTATTTTTCAAGTGGGTTTATGATGAAGTTGTAAAAGAAATCAAAAATAAAAGTGAAGCTAGTACGATGTTCTTACAAATTTTGCAAGGAAACAAAGATGATGATAAGAAATCTTGATGGTTTTAGGCTTTAAGTTCCACCAAAAGAGCTCCAACTAGCTTTTCTAAACACCCTAGTAGTTTGATTCATCCATGGACCTCCATACTTGCAATAATCTCTAGTGTTTGAATTTTGAAAATGTGAAGATGGTGGTGTGCTTGGTTCAAACGATTTTAGAGAGAGAGAGAGTATAGGAAGTTGTAATGTTTGATGGGTTTGGGAAAAATGAATGTAAAGGTAGAGTGTAAGAAAAGATTTTCTTGGATACACTAATAATAACCTCCTTGTTCCAACACACCACTTTTGAGATGAGTGGGCTTAGGTGGGGGTCCCACATCAACGAAAATCAGCCAAAAGGGAAGAATTTTTGCTTTATTTTTTTTATTAAAATCTTGTTTAATTTATAATCTTTAAGCATTTTTAGAACTTTGACATTTTTTATAAAAATATCTACAAGGTTTTAAGCTCTAATATTTGAATGTAGTGTGACACTAGGTAAAATTAGTTCACCAAAATTTTTAGTTTGTAATTCGGGTAAAAAAATCGGTTCGGGTCCTGTACCGGCTTAAATACTGACACCGTGTTTTGTTTAGATAAATACATAACAAAAGTTATTTTTGCACATGTTTTATTATCCAAATAATTAATCCAACTTTTTAGACTAAAAATTTTATTATTTTTGGCACGGTTCCGGTACCGGTTTTACTGACTGGCAGTTTACTGAACTAGCCGTACAGCTTAACGCAATAAGATTCGATTGCGGATTTTGTGTCGTTTTTAATACCCATTATATTATTTATGTCAAATAATATTTATTTTTGGGTTTTCGGACAGTTACTGTTTTGTTCTGCGGAATGCTGTACACTTCCGCATGATTGCTGTATTTTTCTGCGGACTTGGACAATTTGGTTTTTAATTGCAATTTTGTAAATAATAAGGCACATATTATTTTTGGACAAAGCTTTTTATAGAATATTTGTGTAGACATATCCGTATGTCTTGTTTTTATCGTGTCAGACTGTACCGCGACTAGTACTGACAAGTATTGTTTAATCGCGTTCC
Organism: Helianthus annuus; assembly: GCF_002127325.2. Lineage (NCBI taxonomy): Eukaryota > Viridiplantae > Streptophyta > Magnoliopsida > Asterales > Asteraceae > Helianthus > Helianthus annuus. The sequence goes on along the minus strand of NC_035434.2, from coordinate 156,205,931 downwards.
TATTGTTAGTCTAGGATATTGTTTCCAATCGCAACGGATTTATTATCATAATTTACTATGATTTTTGTAATTCCTAGACTCTCAAGACTTTAATTAATTAAAATCAAGTCGTATACGCGAAAATAAAAATTTAAATAGTTGTTCAGGTTGTACGGAATTACCGGAATTTTGCCGATTATCACAGCGGTGCTGTGGCGGTGGTGGTGGTGGCGGTGGTGGTGGCGGTGGCGGTGGCGGTGGCGGTGCTGTGGCTATTAACCTCAGGGACCATTTTGGCTCTTAACTCATAGTTAAAACTAGTAAATTACAACTACAGGGACTGTTTGTGTAATAAATAAAACTTAAAAACTAACTTCAGTTAAAAAAAACTAACGGAGGTTCATTGAGTACCAACATATTGATAGGTAGGATTATTATATACCAATTCTGTAGGTTGGATTATTATTTACCAACTGGGCAAAGGTTGGTTTATTAAATACCAATTTTCCTAAACTTTATAACAATTATATCATTATATCATTAACAAGAATATAACAATTTTTTTTTTTTGAACGGCAAATTTGGATCACTGACGGACCACTGGAGTATCATCGTGCCACCAGCAGAACCACCCGATCATATCCATCTCCACTAGGCAATAATGCCTATACACCAATTAAAGAGGAAACCCAATAAATCTGGGAAAAACCCCTTTGTGGGAATCGAACCCATGACCTGCTGATCATAAGCCTTATCCCACCCCCAAGATACCACTAGGCTATAATGCCATGGGTAACAAGAATATAACAATTATCATTATATCTTTAACAAGAAGAAATTGTATGAAATAAAGGTACGAGCCGATTTTGAGCTCGACTATGCTCGAACTTGTTTAACTTATGAAAACTCGAGTTCGAACTCAACTCGTATGTAGCTTTTACAAGCTTGAGCTTGGCTCAAGCCAGGCTCACTTATTGTTTTTTAATTAACTTATATTAATTATAACTTTAATTTATATATAATTTAGTTACTTTTAGATTATTTTATAAATATTAATTATTATTATTTAAATATATATATTTAATATATTGATAAATATATATATATATATATATATCTTTAACAAGAAGAAATTGTATGAAATAAAAGTACGAGCCGATTTTGAGCTCGACTATGCTCTAACTTGTTTAACTTATGAAAACTCGAGTTCGAACTCAACTCGTATGTAGCTTTTACAAGCTTGAGCTTGGCTCAAGCCCGGCTCACTTATTGTTTTTTAATTAACTTATATTAATTATAACTTTAATTTATATATAATTTAGTTACTTTTAGATTATTTTATAAATAGTAATTATTATTATTTAAATATATATATTTAATATATTGATAAATATATATATATATATATATATATATATATCTTTAACAAGAAGAAATTGTATGAAATAAAGGTACGAGCCGATTTTGAGCTCGACTATGCTCTAACTTGTTTAACTTATGAAAACTCGAGTTCGAACTCAACTCGTATGTAGCTTTTAGAGCTTGGCTCAAGCCCGACTCACTTATTGTTTTTTAATTAACTTATATTAATTATAACTTTAATTTATATATAATTTAGTAACTTTTAGATTATTTTATAAATAGTAATTATTATTATTTAAATATATATATTTAATATATTGATAAATATATATATATATATATATATAAACAGAAGGCTCGTGAGCCGGCTCCAGCTCGATAAGTGAAGCGTGGGCACATTTACTAAACAAGCTTGTTTTTAGGCTCAGGCTCGAGCATGTTTAAGCTGGCTCGTTCGAGATTTTTTTTATAGCCGAGCTCGAGTAGCTGAGCTCGTTTGTACCCCTAAGAATTAGGAATTATTAAATCCTTTTTAAATTCTTATAAAAAATAAATAAGTAGGGAATGGTTTAGTGTTGAACCAGTAAGAGGTCTGAACTAGAAAGAAGTCTGAACCATTAAGAGGCAGTATAATGCTTAACTATTCAGAGGCAAATATTTTACCAATTCAGATTAGAGGGTTAACCATTCAGATTCAATATAATGCTTAACAATTTAGAGGCAAATGTCTGAACCATTCAAACATCTGCTCGCAAACGAATAGTCTAAACCATAGTCTGAACCATTATGTGTTGAACCAGAACCATTAAGAACTAAACAAACAACCCCTTACTAATTGATATAAATAGTTTGATACATAAATTTTATTTAGCTATAGTAGAAGATATTTTTATATGTAATTACCATTAGTAGATTACATTAAGTTTTAATTGGTCATACGTGTGTTAATAATTTATATTGAGTTTTAACGGTAACGGTAAGACTTAACTATACATTATCGCTCTTAATACGTCAAATGATATGTAGACTATGATGAGTCATGTTATGATGTAATAAGTTATAATGACATTCTTGTTCTAACATTTTCTTAAAACAATCTTAGCTTTCAATAAAGACGTAATGATCTTAATAGATCGTATTAGGTCTTTAACTTACTTTATCAGTCTGTAATGAGTCACATATGTTCGTAATGAGTTATAGTTGGTCATACATGTCTTGTTTCGACATATTGGGTCTTAAGAATTATGATAGCTCTTCATAGGATATAATGGATCTTAACATGTCATATTAGGCGTTATTTAGGTATATTGATATTTAAAGAGTCATAATAAGTTGTAATGTGTCGTTTATGTCTAAATATGTCATATCAGCCACTAAGAGTCCAAATAAGCCACTAAGAGTCATTATAACCCCTAATGAAGTCACGATGGTCCTTATTTGGTCATATTAGGAAGTAATTAGTTAGATTGTGATGGTAATTTAGTTAAGAATTGTATCACATGTCTTCATGGTTCATACGGTCATCATGAGTCATTATAGTTCTTGATGCAGGCTTGATGGTCCCTTGATCGGTAGGCTATAAGTTATAAGGTGCAATGCATGTTTTAGTTGGCTATGATGGGCATTAATACTAAATATGGCTCATAATAGGCGTGTGGTGAACCTTAATAGTTCATATGAGGCGTTAATTAGTTAGAATGAGTTTTAGCTAGTTGCAATAGTTCGTAATAAGTAATAATATGTTAAACATGTATTAATGGGTTGTATTGTGACCCAATATCCGTAGCTAAATCATAGTATAAGAGTGATCCTAAGCACCTATAATACGCAGGTTAAACCCAAGAAGTCAAACTTAGTAATAACAATAAATAACACTAAAGCAATGTAGCACGAATCAAATGGAATTAGCTACCGTGGGAGTGCCAAATGATTTATCATAGGTCAATGGAACTTATGATTCCAACAATGGAAACCAAATAGAGTTAAATTGCAATGATCACCACAAACGAGCATAAGGTGAACCAGGACTGAATGTGGCGAGGAAACCAGTGAAATTATAATGCTATTTATAGTTAGAGAGTTGACTAGGTAGCTAGAGACGCGCTTACAGCTCGAATAAGGGTGGCAAAGACGGTGGAGAGGTGGCAATGGTGGTGACAGTGGCCACCACGTTGCAGAGCTATTAGTAGCCTCTTACGGGCTGCAAGAGGTCTACAAGTTCTCGCTTACGGTTCATGAAGACCGTTAACAATTGTAGCCCATTACACAACACATACGGATGTTGCTACAAATATTATTAATTAATTTTAAAATATTTGATTTTTTTTTTTGTTTTTTGCAACGTATTTTGCTACCAAGGTTGCTATCGAATTAGTAAATTATTTTTTGAATACTTTTGCTATGTTATTTTTTAAGTATTTTTTTTTCTGGATTTTGCTACTAGTTTTGCCACGAACATTATTTGCTTATTTTTTCAATAATTATTTTCTCAACTCTGCTACTGTTTTTGCTACCGAATTTTTAACCTCTTTTAGTTAGTTTTTAAATTTTTTATTTTCATAATTTAGCTATCAATTTTGCCACCAATTTTGCTACAAGTTTTTTTATTATATTTATTTTTGCATTTTTGCTACCAATTTTGCTACAAATTTTATTTTACCTTTTATACTTAATTTTTAAATACTTATTTTCATGGTTTTGCTACGGATTTCGCTATCGATTCTGCTACGTTATCTTTTTTATATATATTTTCTCAATTTTGTTACGGATTTGCAACGGATTTCGCTACGGATTTTATTTGCGACGGAATATCTGTAGCAAAATTGTAGCAAAATGCGTTCGTAGCTAGTACGTAGCTAATCTGTAGCTAACTCGTAGCAAAAGTTGCAACCGCTTTTCCCCGTAGCAAAATTTCATAGCAGATGCCTCTTTTTGTAGTAGTGTACACGGGTTGAATAAATATAATTTTATATATCAAATAATAAAACAATATATATTTAAAAATCTCGTTTATTACATCGGTTGAATAAATGTAATTTTATATATTAAATAATAAAAAAGGTTGTATTTTTAAGAACCCCGTGTATTGTACGGGTTGAGTAAATTTAATTTTATATATTAAATAATGAAAAACATTACATTTTTAAGAATCTCATGTGTTACACGAGTTGAGCACATGTAATTTTATACACAAAACAATGAAAAGTTATATCTTAATAAACCCTATGTATTATATGGATTGAATAAATCTAATTTTATATACTACATAATAAAAAAAGTTATAATATTTTTGTTTACCCCTTATAAACATTTTTGAAATAGGTTTTAAACTTAACTACTTTAGTTTAATAAAATAAATAAATCATAACTTGAAGTGATTGAACATGGTTAGTTCGATTTATTTAAAATACTTGAAGATTTGTGTAGAAAAATTTTATATAATTAGGATAATACTTTAAAAAATGTCATTTTGTTATATTCAAAACAATTTTTTAACTTTATAAGAAAATAATGAATAGAATTATGTGGATTTTTAAAAGCTATTTTTGTAATTATATTATGTAGATTTTCTGTATTTTTTATATACATATAAATATTTATTTGTATTTTACACATTTGTTCCCTTTAGTTAAATTAAAGAATCACATAAATAGTCCTTGATATTTAAAGGGTATGTTGGTTATTCATAGAAATCTAACAAAAAAAAAACTAACAAAGGATAGTGTTAATACCTTAGCCTGTTACAAAATTAAAAGTTAACACCTCATATTGTTACTTTAAACTATTAGTACATTCGGTTGTTACTTTATATAAACCACAGAGACTAATGGTGTAGTTAACTCTAATTTTTAATTGCATAATTTTATTGGAATTATTCAATTCTCAAAATGTAACCAAACAAGACATGGAATGATAATAATCTAATTCACTCCCTATTTCATTTTATTCCAATTCACTCCCTATTTCATTTTATTCCCTCATTCATTTTATTCTCTCGTCTATTAAATTAATTAGCTCATACCAAACAAACCCTAAAGCGTCTTAGTATGCCTCACACTTTTTATAACAAGATCTTAAAGAAGGTTTTTTACATCACATTATTCTAACATGAATGAATAATAAATGTGAAACAACAAGGATGATGACACATCAAAACTACTTTGACAAAAGAATAATGAATGTGAAGAATGCTTCAAGACATTAACACAGAAGAGTGAAGACCACTAATGTGAGGGGAAATGAAAGCATGTGAACAAAATGTAGCTTGGGAAATGACAATATACTTTATCTAAAATGCACTTCTAGTATCATGTGTTATTCTAATTAATAAATATTATTTAATAAACGTAGTCGTTTTAAGAATTGTAAAGTTGGATGGACTGAGTGGTTGAAAAACCCTACTCTTTTTCATGTAACTAGTTTTTTTTACTATAGCCGCGTTGCGGCGAATGTCTTTTGTTGTTTAGTCTGTGTTTATATGTGTTTTGAAATTACTACAAGCGCGTTGCGTACGGAAACCGTTGACAAGAATAAAAAGAAAATATAGGAAAAAACACTAAAAGATAACCAAAAGAAAATCAACCAAAAAAGTTGTATCGTAATAATGTTGTTTGTATGAAGCATGTGGTCAGAGATGAGCAAATGATACTGGGTACCGGTACCGAATTTTCTGAACCAAAAGATCTTAAGTACCAATTCGGTATGACTTTTGGCGTTCATGGTACGGGTTCGCTACCGTTTTTACCTTCATATACCGGTACCGTAACTGGTATTTTCGGTACCAGTACCGATTCAGTATTGGTTGGCACCGAGCTCATCCCTACTCCTGAAACTAAAAAAAGATCATTAAAAGTTGAAGAAAATCAACAAAAAAAAGTTGCACGATACCGTTGTTGTTCGTACGACACCCGTGATCAGGGATGAGCAAATGGTACCGGGTAGCAGTACCGAATTTTGCGCACTAAAAGATTTTCAAAATCAATTCGATACCGACTTATGGTGTTTTCTGTAACAGGCTGGTGCCGGTTTTTACCTTCATGTACCGATAACTGTAGTGATATTTTCGATACCAGTACCAGTTGACATAAATTTACCTAACATAAAAAGTGAAGAAGATAATAAAAATAATTAAAAAAAACTATATTTATTATTATAACCTTTTCTATATTGGCGAAGCTTGGGAGGTCGATTTTTCCCAATTCCGGGGGGCGAAAACGTATATACCTAAGATTTTTCTATACAAAGATACTATTAATAATACTACGCGTCGAAAAGTTCGGGAGGGCAGACGCCCCCTTCCGCCCCAAGAAAGCTGTGCCACTGCTTTTCTACTTTGTGGCCTTTTTAATATACTTATTACTGTTCAAAACGTTCACTTTTTAATATATAGGGGAATTATTTATTTTCATCCAAGTTAGTGTTTTGCTAACCGGGTATATGGCTTTATAGAGTCTGCTTTGTTGTATGTAATGTTCACACCAAACTTAAAATGTTCACACCAAACTTAAAGCCCCTAAGGGTTTTATCACGCCATGTCAGCGCCACATCAGATCCACGTCAGTCAGGGGACTTTATCACGTCTTTCCTTAACTTGCAGGGTGTGGGATAAAGCCACCGTCATCATTACCTAATTATTTTTTTATTTAAATTTAAACATTAATTTTTTTATTTAAGTTTAAACATTAACTTTATTTATTTAAATTTAAACGAGTAAATTACAAAAATCGTCCTTATGTATGTCACATATTGCAAACTGTGTCTTTTATCTTCAATAACTACAGAAAACATACTCGATGTTTGCAAACCCTTGCAAGTTATGTCATTTAGCCCTAACTCAGTTAATTTTTTGTCGTTAAATCTGACCAAATTGACTCCACATGAGGGTATTTTTGTCATTTTACTCTCATGTGGGATCCATTTGGTCAGTTTTAACCACAAAAATACTCTCATGTGGGGTCCATTTGGTCAGATTTAACCACAAAAATTAGCTGAGTTAGGGCTAAAGGACATAACTTGCAAGGGTTTGCAAACATCGAGTACGTTTTATGTAATTATTGAAGACAAAGGACATAGTTTGCAATAAGTGACATACAAAAAGGACGATTTTTGTAATTTACTCAATTTAAACATTATACAAGATTCTTATAATATTCCATAAAACCTTTTAAAAAGCACTGTTTTCTCCTTCTTCCCCTACCTTCTCTCATAAAACTCCCTCTTCCCCTACCTTTAAAACCTACAAATTAGCCAACAAAACTTCAAGAAAATGGTCATTTTGACCATTCTCACCTCGATCCCCTCAACAACTGCTCCTTAACATGGTGGCGAAGGAACCATGGCGCCCCCTTTACATTTGACGGTATGGACAATGGCGCCCCTCCGACGCTATCGGAGGTGAGGTGGCAGGGGTGGCGCCCTCCACACCCTCTGGCCTTAGTGGCAAAGGCTCTTGCATCTTAGAGAATACTAGAGTTCAATTCCTAACATGTGATAGATTAGAATCAGTTAGAAAGGTCGTAATAATTAGCTTTGGGGAAGTGTCATAGATGCCATACATGGCGGGGTAGAAGCGGTAAGTTAGTCCCAGTTAAAACAGTTAGTACGAGTCTGGAAGAATTTGGTCACTGTCAACAAGGATTTTTATAGAGCTGGGTTAAATCTTTATGATAATTTAATTCACGAGGCAACCGAGGTGGATAGGGGCTGCTGGAAATGGAAGAGTGATCGGCAGTTGGTTGACTTTTCAGTCAAACAAGTCAGATCTGATTTGGAAAACCAGCTGCAAAATAACATCCATGTGCAAAAGTTCAGATGGAGCCGCATCATAGTGCCGAAGGTAAATATTTTTGTGTGGCGTGCAGTGAATATAAATATTCCTACGACTGCTGCGTTGGTGGCCAGGGGTATCCAGGTGGGAGATAGGAGTTGCGGTTTATGTGGTATTGCAGACGAGACCGTTGATCACTTATTTGTGTCATGCATAGTTGCCCGGGCAGTTTGGTGACATGTGTTCGTATGGACCAAAGTCCTTACCCCGGCGAGTTTCCAGTATATAAACCAAATGCTTTCGTATTGTTTCAGTTTGGGTCAGGAAAAGAAAAAGGAGCAACTCCTGAATGCTATTTGCCTCATGACCATTTGGACTATTTGGCTGCACCGCAACAACAAGTGGTTCATTAGGAAGAACAGTCCAGTCAACATATCGGTGGAAGAAATTAAGGCCGGTACCTTCTGGTGGGTTACTAGAAGGCCTAAAAGAATTTAGATTTACTTAAAGACCAAATAGGAAATTACAATGTATATTGGTGCAAGTAAGAAGGTGTGAAATACACGTTTGTATAAGATTATTGTAATTTCAGAAATTAAGGAACCCAGGGGCAGAACGCCCCCTTGGTAGGGGTTCGGAAGGAACGCCTTAGGCGGGTTCCAATGACAGGGTCTCTGTTACATTAAAGATGTTTTATTGGAAATGCATTATTGTAACACCCCGTGTTTTCGAATGTCAAAGTCAAAGTCCAAGTCAACTTTGACTTTCTTTGACTGTAAATAGTCTATTTTATAATTGTATTATGTGCAGTAAGTGTTGTAATCAGAAAGAATCGAAGTAATCGAATGTTTGATCGACGCGAACCGATTTACGACTGTGAATAGCAGGAAGTAACAATGCGATAAAGTTAACTAATCAGTAATCGAACCGATCTAACTGTCATCGAACTCGGATTACACGAACTTTGGTTGTTGTTATACGTGTGTGTGGGCCTTATGCGCTACCTGTGCGTGTTTACTTTACGTTTTGTGTGGTAACCAATCGAAACTCGAATCGAAACTCGAAACTCAAATCAAATACAATCGAAATCAAACTACGACAAATGGTAACGTTAGGATAGGGTGAATTATAGATGATTGTATGTTAGATATAGTAGTTGGGACTGAAAGTAATTTGAATAGGAAACTCTATCGTACTCGTAACGTCTTCAATTGAAATCGGAATGTCGAAAATCGTCACACCGAACACTCGAACCAGGCTGCTATTCGATCAGGCTGTCAGCCGATCGAACAGCCCAGCCGATCGAACAGACTGTTCGATCGGGCAGGCTGTCCGATCGGGATGCCAGCCGATCGGCCAGCCCTTTCCTCTTTTGGAGCCTATAAATAGGGTTGTCATTGTCACTCTTTACCACTTTTGGAAAGCTTTGAGCGACCAGCCCGTGCTCCTCTTCTTTTCTCAGATTTCTTCCAATTCCGGTAAGTTTCCACCCTAAATCTTGTACTTTCTTGATCAAAACATGCTCCTACACCTTTCTATCTTTCAATTTTTGATTTCTAACAGTGAAATCACCAAGATCTAGGCATTCTTGGGTGATGTCATCATGGTGTTCTTCAAGAACACCATGTTTTGGCCTTAATCCACCATGAATAGCTCATATCTAACCGATTACCACATAAACAAGCTAAGATCTGTCAAAGATCTAAACTTTTACATGATGTGAAGGATTGAAAGAAGGAATTCCAACTTTCTTTTAACTCTTTTACGCTCAATGCCTTCAAACAGGTAGAAACGGAGCTTGAGTCAACTCACCAAATATTCTAGTGGATGAGTGGTTTAAGATTCGGATTCTAGTTACGAGGTTCACCGATTTCGGGTTAAACATTAAACTATCGTTACGAACCGTTCACTGGCCGGATTTGGGTGATTCCTGTCCGAACAGGTGAAACAAGTAAGAATGGAGGTTCTATGGTTCAGCTCGTTGTCAAACTACCTCGATATAACGTCAAATAACCAGAACAGCCAAGTGTTAGACAAACAGGCCGACCAGGTCAGGATGCTGACCGAACGGTTAGGCTGTTCGAATGAACAACCCAACCGATCGGACATGCCAGCCGATCGACCGGGCCAGCCTATGGCCCCACAACTTAACAATTTCATGAAGCATGGTATTGAACGAGGTACTGTTCGATCGAACAGTTGTTCGTCAACATTACTCTTCGGATCATGAGATACTATGCTTCAACACTTAATCGATTTTCAACTCGTTCGACGCATTGGAGTGCCACCCGATCGAACATGCTATCAGAATGAACAGGCTGTTCGATCGAATATGCTGCTCGATTCGGTGATATCCTGCTGAGGACTAACTACTGAGGTGGCTAACCGATCGGTTAAGCTGACCGATCGAACGGATCGTTCGATCGACCGACCTAAAAGGTAAGAACACTTTTGTGTTCTCAGATGCTACAACGAAAACTTCAAAAGTTTAAATCCTCACACACAAACACATCTTACTTAAAGGAAGAAACAATCCACTCGAACAGTCCAGCCGATCAAACTTACCGGCCGATCGAACGGACTGTCCGAACGAATTGTCCAGTCGAACGAACAACCCACTCGATCGAACCAACTGTTCGATCGACCAGGCTGTTCAACCCACTTACACTTGTTTCCATTCTATGTGTTCTTCATCGTTGTACTATCGAACTGTTCAGGGTAACCCCACTCTTAAGCGCTCCCTTCAATCCATCAATCAATCGCTGTGAGTATACTCGATCCCTTTTTGCTTTCAGCACTTTTAGGTGTTACATACGTTACTTATCAAAATCACTACCAAACACACTACTCAATTGTTTAAACGCTAACCGAATTGCATGTATTACGTGACTAAATGAATGCTTGTTGATTGTGTTTACACGTGGAATGCTGTCTACCTGCCTTAACGACGTAGTACTATAGTTTGGACTCAGCACCCGTTCACTCGGGGGTTGTTAAGGACAATTACTTGCATGGATTACGGTGGTAATCATGTATTGCGAACTGTCTCGGATAGTCAACCCGCAGTCACTAGTATCGATAGGTCCATGTCGATAATTAACATGCTTCGTTTTCCTCTGTGTACATGCTGGTTATGCGTGATCTATTTCGAAAACTATATGCTATTATCAAACTTGTATGCTCACCATTACATTATGTGTATTGACTTTATTTTAACATATGTGACAGGTGTTTAAGGTGTTTGCTTGCTAGGAAAGCGAGGCTAGAATAAAGCTCTAGAGGCCCCCAACAAATAGTTGTATGTAAGGAAAAAGCAACTAGAGCATAGTTGTCTGTAGATCTTGTCAGGCTGGGTCTTTAGGAGCATTTGAACAGTATTTATTTGTTTCCATTTAAAATCTGAGTTATCAGAACAGAATACTTGACTAGTTGTTATCTGTAATAATTTGTTTGTTATTTGGGACACGGTATGGGACGTGTTAATTTAAACTAAATAGTAATGATAATTGTTATGGAAACTTCTGGACAATCTGTTTCGCTCAGTGCCATGCCCCGATGATTCCGCCATCGGTTGGGGTGTGACAGATTGGTATCAAAGCCATAACTATAGGGAATTAGGCAGGACACGACCTAGTCCGGGTCACTGTCTTAGAGACCTAGACTATAGTTAGGAACCAACAGATCAAGCTTATGTGCTATATTCTGATATTCTTCGCTATCACTGCACTCGAATTTTCGAATAGAGTCAAGCGATTTAGTCAAGATTAGGTGTGAAAGCCGCCAACTCTCGACTAAATTGTTTGAACAATGCTGATTTTACCAATTTATCAATGATTTTTCTCATTATTTTCGATAACGAATGAGGAGAATTATACCAAATCAGGAGTGAAATCCATATTTTGATGAATAATCTCCTCAAATTTTACTAAAACAAGGAAGAAATTGCTAAGCCAGGGGTGAAACCCGAACCTTGGCAACTTATTCCAACTTTTACTCATCTCACCAAAGCCTCGACGGACTCCAACGACCTGAACTCACGAGTATGACCTAGGGAATACGGGTTGAATGCCCAAGAATCGAGGCAGAAACGCGATCCCGAAAGTTGGAAAGTGACGACAAGTCCATTGTGAATAGTCGAATCGCTTTGGGTAGTCAATGTCTAGTAGCCGCAGACAATCTATTTCTCGATTTTATGTGTTTCAATTCTGAGCCCGCAACCGCAGACTCTAATGATTCGTTGATTTTATGTGTTTTATGTGTAATTACCTGTTTATGTGTTTTATTTTGATGAATCGTTCGATTTTTTCTATCACTTCGATCAACACACACGACTCGCATTGCTTTTCTATCTCAAAACGGTAACAAGTCGTTGCAATTCTAGACGATACTATGCTAGGATATACACTATACTATGTTGTACTCGTCATGCAATACAAAAATGTGATACTATTCGATATACTATACGCGGTCGCTATATACGAACGACGCACGAGCTGTGAATAATAGGTTTCTGTATTCTGACTGCATCCGTGATTAAGTGCCTATGTGCTTATGTGCTTCTGTGATTATGTGTCTCTGTGCTCTACGTGCCTATGTGCTTCTGTGATTACGTGAATCTGTGGTTATGTGCCTACATGTTTATGTGATGCGTGTTTCGACGTGTTCCTAAGCTTTAGTAAGTAGTAGACGTGTGAGGTGAGATTCGATTTGTTGTGCCTGAGACATACGACGATGTCTATTGCAGACCATGTCGTCATCTGGACACCGAACCCCACTTACCCGCCAAGAGAAGAGAGATAGGCGTCTCGCTACTATCATCGCCAAAAGTGTGGCAAAAGCTGTGAGCGATGTCTTTGAAAACGCCAGCAAGTCATCTGAGGAGTCGCGAATCGATGCTCCTAAGGATACCAGCAAGACTGGGTTCAGCTTTAAACAATTCAAGGCATGCGGACCAAAGGAATTCACCGGAGAAGATGGCCCAACAGCTATGTTTCAATGGTTCGATTCTATCGAAGTCACTCTGCGCCAAAGCGGCTGTCCAGAAAATCTTTGCACCCTCAATGCTACAGGCGTCTTCCAGTCCCGAGCTCTAGACTGGTGGACGGCCGAACGAAACAAGCGCGGAAATGATGCAGCTTATGAGCTAACATGTAAGGAGCTGAAAGCCATCATGATGGACGAATTATGCCCTCCCCATGAACGCCAAAAGTTGGAGGACGAGTTTTGGAACATAAAGCAGAAGGATGGAGATAACGCTGCCTTGACTGCACGCTTTAAACAGCTCAGCATCATCTGCCCCGATCAGGTCAAGACGTCAGACATGGCCATCAAAAAGTATATTCGAGCTCTACCCGATTGTGTTGCCGATTTCGTTCATGCTGCCAAGCCTTCATCGATTGAAGAGACCTACCTGCTTGCCGCAGAAATCAATGACAAGCGGGTAAAGTCTGGTTTCTGGGATAAGAATACCAAGTCTCTGCACCAAGCCACCTCCACATCAACCGTCGACACCACCACTGCTCAACCCTCCAAGTCATCGAGAAGGAAGAAGAAGCACAACAACAACAGTTCCAGCAACAAGAACTGTGCTGTAACAACGACTGCTGCCCCCTGCAAGCCGTACCGGCTCAGCAGCAGTCGCACCATCGACAAGCTCCAGTGATCAATGCGCCGCCAGCTAAGCGCGCTTACACAGGTCCCCACCCGCTCTGCCCGACATGCTCATACCATCATCCGGTGGGAATCGCCTGTCGTTTCTGCGCCCACTGCAACCTCTACGGGCATTTCACTGCGAACTGTCGCTAAGGCCCCCGTCAAGCCCCAGTTCAAGCCGCGGCTCATAAAGCTCTACTTCCAGCCCCTCAAGGCCAACCAGCAGCTCAAGCACCTGCGGTCAATGCTCGAGTCTGCTTTGCATGTGGTGACCCTAACCACTTTGCAAACATGTGCCCGAACCGGGTTGTGAAACAAGAACCCCAGCAGCAGCAACAGCAGCAGCCTCAGCAGCAACAGCAAGTAGCTCGTGCCAGAACCTTTAACATCAACGCACGTCAAGCCCAGGCTGATAACAACGTGGTTAATGGTACGTTCCTTGTGAATGGTATTTATGCATCATGTTTGTTTGATACTGAAGCCGATAACTGCTTTGTGTCATTTGAATTCGACAAGCTCCTTAGTCGTAAGCGTTCATATCTCCCCTCGTCATTCGAAGTCGAAGTTGCTACTGGAAGAACCGTCGCTGTTAACTCTGTTCTTCGTGATTGTACCCTAGAGCTCAACAATCACGTCTTTCCAATCGACCTTATTCCAATGCAACTCGGAAGTTTTGACGTCATAGTAGGCATGGACTTTCTTCGCGAAAATCATGCTGAAGTTGTGTGCTTTGAAAAGATGATTCGATTCTCGCTCGCGAATGGTGATCTATTGTGTGTATACGGTGAAACAGCTTCGAAAGGTCTTAAACTTATGTCATGCGTCCAAGCTAGCAAGTATCTCCGCAAGGAATACAACGCTTTCTTGGCCAACATTGTAGTAGCGGAGAAGGAAAAGAAAAAGAAGGTTGAAGTCAAAGACGTCCCAGTGGTTCGTGAATTTCCTCAGGTGTTCCCTGATGATCTTCCTGGATTACCGCCAAGTCGTGATATCGACTTTCGTATCGACCTTTTTCCTGGAGCTAACCCTGTTGCCAAAGCCTCTTACCGACTCGCACCATTAGAAATGAGGGAACTCTCAAACCAACTCCAGGAGTTACTTGAAAAAGGCTTTATTCGACCGAGCACCTCTCCTTGGGGCGCGCCAGTCCTTTTCGTCAAAAAGAAGGATGGGTCGTTCAGGATGTGCATCGACTATCGGGAATTGAATAAGCTGACCATCAAGAACCGTTACCCTTTGCCTCGAATCGATGACCTATTTGATCAGCTGCAAGGTGCCAAGTGTTTCTCGAAGATCGATCTACGTTCAGGCTATCATCAGTTGCGCATACAAGAGGAAGATGTACCTAAAACAACCTTTCGCACTCGATACGGCCACTATGAGTTCGTTGTTATGCCTTTTGGTCTAACCAACGCACCCGCGGTTTTTATGGATCTGATGAATCGCGTGTGTAAGCCTTATCTTGACCGTTTCGTCATCGTGTTCATCGACGATGTCCTGATTTATTCCAAGTCGAAAGCCGAACACGCGCAACATCTACGTTTGGTTCTCGAGTTACTCCAGTGAAACCAACTCTACGCCAAGTTCTCCAAGTGCGAATTCTGGTTGGAGGAGGTTCAGTTTCTTGGTCACATCGTGAATAGTCAGGGTATTCATGTCGATCCCGCGAAGATTGAAGCAGTCAAAAGCTGGATTACGCCAAAGAACCCGTCTGAAGTTCGTTCTTTTCTCGGACTAGCGGGTTATTATCGACGATTTATCGAAGGATTCTCTAAGATCACTGTGCCGCTTACCGCTCTTACCCATAAAGACAGGTCTTTTGTTTGGGGAACCGAACAAGAGTCTGCTTTTCAAACCCTTAAGCGCAAGCTCTGCAATGCTCCCGTTCTCACATTGCCGGACGGAAACGACGATTTCATTGTCTACTGTGATGCTTCTAACCTTGGTCTTGGCTGTGTACTCATGCAACGAGACAAGGTTATAGCTTACGCATCTCGTCAGCTCAAAATCCACGAGAAGAACTATACAACCCATGATCTCGAGCTAGGCGCAGTTGTTTTTGCGTTAAAGATTTGGCGACACTACCTGTATGGTACCAAGTGTAAGATCTTCACCGATCACAGGAGTTTACAACACATCTTTAATCAGAAGGAACTTAACATGCGTCAACGCCGATGGGTAGAATTTCTTAACGATTACGACTGTGAGATTCGTTATCACCCAGGCAAGGCAAATGTGGTTGCCGACGCTCAGCAGACGGAGTTATTTGCTCAGTATTCGCAAGACCCAAGCCCGGCACAACCTCGAAGCTCTCATCCGCGAAGCCCAACATGCTTGTTTTAACGAACGCACTTTGAAGAAGGAGAGAATCTATCACGATGGAGCTCAGCTGGTAAGTAAGGCAGATGGGATTTTCTATTATCTGGACCGAATTTGGGTCGCCAAACCAAGCAACTCAGACGCTCACGCATCCCTATCGTGAAAGTCCGATGGGAAGGCAAACGAGGCGCGGAGTTCACTTGGGAACTCGAAAGCGACATGAAGGCCAAGTACCCGCAGTTGTTCAAATGAAGATCTGAAGCGTCAAATTGGTAATTCACGGTGCTGTGCAGCTTCGAGCCTAATTTCGGGACGAAATTCCCTAAACAAGGGGAGGCTATAACACCCCGTGTTTTCGAATGTCAAAGTCAAAGTCAAAGTCCAAGTCAACTTTGACTTTCTTTGACTGTAAATAGTATATTTTATATTTGTATTATGTGGAGTAAGTGTTGTAATCAGAAAGAATTGAAGTAATCGAATGTTTGATCGACGCGAACCGATTTACGACTGTGAATAGCAGGAAGTAACAATGCGATAAAGTTAACTAATCAGTAGTCGAACCGATCTAACTGTCATCGAACTCGAATCTCGGATTACACGAACTTTGGTTGTTGCTATACGTGTGTGTGGGCCTTATGTGCTACCTATGCGTGTTTACTTTACGTTTTCCTACCAATCGAAACTCGAATCGAAACTAGAAACTCAAATCAAATACAATCGAAATCGAACTACGACAAATGGTAACGTTAGGATAGGGTGAATTATAGATGATTGTATGTTAGATATAGTAGTTGGGACTGAAAGTAATTTGAATAGGAAACTCTATCGTACTCGTAACGTCTTCAATCGAAATCGGAATGTCAAAAATCGTCGCACCGAACACTCGAACCAGGCTGCTATTCGATCAAGCTGTCAGCCGATCGAACAGCCCAGCCGATCGAATAGACTGTTCGATCGGGCAGGCTGTCCGATCGGGATGCCAGCCGATCGGCCAGCCCTTTCCTCTTTTGGAGCCTATAAATAGGGCTGTCATTGTCACTCTTTACCACTTTTGGAAAGCTCTGACCGACCAGCCCGTGCTCCTCTTCTTTTCTCAGATTTCTTCCAATTCCGGTAAGTTTCCACCCTAAATCTTGTACTTTCTTAATCAAAACATGCTCCTACACCTTTCCATCTTTCAATTTTTGATTTCTAACCGTGAAATCACCAAGATCTAGGCATTCTTGGGTGATGTCATCATGGTGTTCTTCAAGAACACCATGTTTTGGCCTTAATCCACCATGAATAGCTCAGATCTAACCGATTACCACATAAACAAGCTAAGATCTGTCAAAGATCTAAACTTTTAAAGTATGTGAAGGATTGAAAGAAGGAATTCCAACTTTCTTTCAACTCTTTTACGCTCAATGCCTTCAAACCTGTAGAAACGGAGCTTGAGTCAACTCACCAATATTCTAGTGGATGAGTGGTTCAAGATTCGGATTCTAGTTACGAGGTTCACCGATTTCGGGTTAAACATTAAACTACCGTTCCGAACCGTTCACTGGCCGGATTTGGGTGATTCCTATCCGAACAGGTGAAACAAGTAAGAATGGAGGTTCCATGGTTCAGCTCGTTGTCAAACTACCTCGATATAACGTCAAATAACCAGAACAGCCAAGTGTTAGACGAACAGGCCGACCAGGTCAGGATGCTGACCGAACGGTTAGGCTGTTCGAACGAACAGCCCAACCGATCGGACATGCCAGCCGATCGACCGGGCCAGCCGACCGACTAGCCTATGGCCCCACAACTTAACAATTTCATGAAGCATGGTATTGAACGAGGTACTGTTCGATCGAATAGTTGTTCGTCAACATTACTCTTCGGATCATGAGATACTATGCTTCAACACTTAATCGATTTTTAACTCGTTCGACGCATTGGAGTGCCACCCGATCGAACATGCTATTAGAACGAACAGGCTTTTTGATCGAATATGCTGCTCGATTCGGTGACATCCTGCTGAGGACTAACTACTGAGGTGGCTAACCGATCGGTTAAGCCGACCGATCGAACGGATCATTCGATTGACCGACCTAAAAGGTAAGAACACTTTTGTGTTCTCAGATGCTACAACGAAAACTTCAAAAGTTCAAATCCTCACACACAAACACATCTTACTCAAAGGAAGAAACAATCCACTTGAACAGTCCAGCCGATCGAACTTACCGGCCGATCAACGGACTGTCCGAACGAATTGTCCAGCCGAACGAACAACCCACTCGATCGAACCAACTGTTCGATCGACCAGGCTGTTCAACCCACTTACACTTGTTTCCATTCTATGTGTTCTTCATCGTTGTGCTATCGAACTGTTCAGGCTAACCCCACTCTCAAGCGCTCCCTTCAATCCATCAATCAATCGCTGTGAGTATACTCGATCCCTTTTTGCTTTCAGCACTTTTGGGTGTTACATACGTTACTTATCAAAATCACTACCAAACACACTACTCAATTGTTTAAATGCTAACCGAATTGCATGTATTACGTGACTAAATGAATGCTTGTTGATTGTGTTTACACGTGGAATGTTGTCTACCTGCCTTAACGACGTAGTACTATAGTTTGGATTCAGCACCCGTTCACTCGGGGGTTGTTAAGGACAATTACTTGCATGGATTACGGTGGTAATCATGTATTGCGAACTGTCTCGGACAGTCAACCCGCAGTCACTGGTATCGATAGGTCCATGTCGATAATTAACATGCTTCGTTTTCCTCTGTGTACGTGCTGGTTATGCGTAATCTATTTCGAAAACTATATGCTATTATCAAACTTGTATGCTCACCTTTACATTATGTGTATTGACTTTATTTTAACGTATGTGACAGGTGTTTAAGGTGTTTGCTTGCTAGGAAAGCGAGGCTAGATAAAGCTCTAGAGGCCCCCAACAAATAGTTGTCTGTCAGGAAAAAGCAACTAGAGCATAGTTGTCTGTAGATCTTGTCAGGCTGGGTCTTTAGGAGCATTTGAACAGTATTTATTTGTTTCCATTTAAAATCTGAGTTGTCGGAACAGAATACTTGACTAGTTGGTATCTGTAATAATTTGTTTGTTATTTGGGACACGGTATGGGACGTGTTAATTTAAACTGAATAGTAATGATAATTGTGATGGATACTTCTTGACAATCTGTTTCGCTCATTGCCATGCCTCGATGATTCCGCCATCGGTTGGGGTGTGACAATTATATTTGCGTGGATAGTGAAAAGTTACAAATGAAAATGATCTTCAAAGTTATTAGAAATAAGTAGTAAATTGTTATTGCTCAGGGTAGCAACCTGGTTACTGAAAAGTTACAAATGAAAAGGATCTTCAAAGTTACTAGAAATAAGTAGTAAGTTGTTATTGCTCGGGGTAGCAACCTGGTTACTGAAGGTCGATAGCAAGTTGCTACTTTTTTGGTAGCAACATGTGCCTAAGTATCAACTAAGATGGGGTAGCATCTTGTACTCTAGTAGCAACTTTGAAGTTTGCCCAAACGAGTAACCAACATGTGTTGTACTTTGTCGGACCATTGGTGCTCCATTGTTGCGTTGTGTTGTGTTGTGTTGTGCCTATTAATGTTGTTTTTTAGTTCTTCTTGAAGTGTAATAATATGCTATATTCATTTAATATTCACATTTGTAAAGTATATTATTAGTTAGTATTGCTTAACCCTAAACTAGAATATCATTCACCAGCTTGCAAGTTCCACCCATACGGCTTCTAAAAGTTGTGTTGTTGATCAGTTTTGTTTAGACATAATGGAAAACA
The DNA here is from genome assembly GCF_002127325.2 of Helianthus annuus. Classification (NCBI taxonomy): domain Eukaryota; kingdom Viridiplantae; phylum Streptophyta; class Magnoliopsida; order Asterales; family Asteraceae; genus Helianthus; species Helianthus annuus. Next base: position 156,186,055 of record NC_035434.2, on the reverse strand, counting down.
TGAATAACATACCTGATTGTAAGATACAGGCTAGCAGCGAATCCAGATGGAGACGCAGCAATAACGTTTGACATGATTGTCAGATTGATCTGGTTCCTCCTTAAGGTGCAATCTAATGATGGTGATGATGAAAACCGATAAAGGGTAGTCGGTTGAGGAGAGGAGGCGATTTGATGTTATGATAATTAGGTTATGTGTCTAACCTTAGAAACTCTATATAAGTCTCCTTATATATGCACCCAAGAGGAAACCCTAATAAGTTAATAAGGATAATAAGGCCCATCAACAATTACCAACTAATTATTTAATAGGTTGTTATATATTTTGATCTATATAATGTAAATGATTATAATGGCTACTAGATTAAACATTACATCATAATATATTTAATCTTACATTCTCCCACTTAGTCGAGTAATCAGTTACTATGAGTATTAGATAAGCCTGATCAGGAGTTAACACTCATTTTAGCCATATACAAGAACTATAGCAGAGAAATACAGCCGTTGAATCATCATGCGACTCAGGACCCCCATCAGTTATACAATAGCCTTAATTTAAAACCTAATCGTTATGATCAAAATACGCATGAGCCCTTTATTTGATTTGTAACTATATTTGTCTATATGCCATTATACCGGTTTAACATATTTAGAGACATACAAAATCAAACTGGTGAGGAAAATTAACTAATACTTAGTCATTCATAGTACGATATGCAGTTGCTCACGGCCATTAATTAATACCTGTCTATGAGCTCTCTTAATAATAATTATGGGTAATAGCCCTTCAGTTATAGGATCCTTAAGCATATCATGAATGTATTCGATACAAAGACTTAGTTTCCTCAATTCGTTCATAAACGAATAATTAATTGCGTATCGAAACTTAATGCAGCACCTCTCGAACTATTACTGTTCAAGGAGTCATGGTAGCTGACTTTATCACAATAAGTCTTCAAAATAATAATTATATGGAGTTAATAAACTTATGAGTCCACTGATAAATGTCCAACAACATTTAGTGACTATATTATGTCGTTATAACTTAGGTTGTTGATATCAGTCCATTATTACTCCTCCATGAGATAGGTTTTGTCTGCTGACATAAAGATATACCCGAAATTACATTTTTGTCATCTTTGAATATTACAAAGTTAAAGTAATCAACCGGTTTGAGTTCTCACTTTTTCCTTTAAATCATAGCCTCTCGCTTCTTTTAAAGATATTGTAATACTCTATTAATCACATTAATCTAGAAAACACTAGTGTGTTGCAATGTGAGTAATATCTAAACGAGTATAGACTTAAACTTACATAAGGCTTCTAATTAATGAAGCATAAGGAAATGATCTCATTTACCATATTATCCTCTAAAGGAGAGCAGCATTTTTGTTACATATGTAAGGACCCATTTAAGGTTAAACTTATGGAACGGAACTAATGTCCCATTGGGTCTATCTCGGTATGTTATGATATCTATTACATAATAGATATCTCTGAGATCTATTATATCAAAGTTTGTGTTAACAATGCTTTGACTTATGTAGCATATGCTTGTCAAAAGAATATCATCTATATTGACAAGTTTATCTTAGTTGCTCCCACTCATTTTGAGGTAGGTACATTAATCCACTTTGATTCTTGATGAAAATAATTACGTTAAGATTTCATCACATTATGATGTTTGCATTAACCCATACATGGATTTTATTGGCTTACAAACAAAGTGTTCTTTAACCTTCAGTTTGGAACTTTCAGGTTGTTTTATGAACATGTAAATATGTCAGCCATTTGTTAGGGAAAATTGTTTTTAATGTTCATCTAATGTAGATTAAAACTATTATAAGCTAGTAGAACAGTGATGATCCTCAAAGAAATCTTCCGTAAGATAGGTAAGAAAGACTCTTTGATAATTTATCTCTTCCTGAGTATAACCTCTGACAATCAATCATGCTTCTTCGTGTCTTAATGCTTATCAGGATTTGGTTTAGTTATGAACACTCTTAGGTAATTCAATCAAATCCCAAACGTTATACGAACACATAAAATCAGTTTTACTAGAAAACAGTTTTATTCCATTTAGAAGATTGATTGACGCTAATGGCTTAATTAGAAGAGATATGATCAGTAAACTTTTCCAAAATCCATTTCAACTTTAGTTAGGGAGGTTATATAATCATCAAAGTTAGTAGGTTTTTAAACCTAGATGACCTCCTGAGTTGATTATTGGGTTCATTAGAAGTTTCAGTTTTATGGATTAGCTCTTGGTTAGGTTGCTATCATTTTCAGGATTCTAAGTTTGTAAGAGTTGGTGCAGTATGGTGTACAAGAGGTGTATTCGGAGTTAAATTCAGAGTGAAATTTAATGACACTCTTCCCCCACCTCTTGTATTCTTTGCAAGTCATAATAAGGACTTTGACCTCTCCCACTGACCTTAGAAATCTTTAGGAACTCAGCATGCTTAGGGTCAATATTTAATGACCGAAAAATTCTAATAGAGAAAAACAAATTAATGACGTTAGTCGTTGTGATTTCTCTTGTTGAGGATTATGTTAGTTTAGGTAAGAAATCTATGTGTGCCCACAGTTAAGCAACAATGAAACTTTTGTAAGTGTAGCATTATATTTTAAGGAAACAAGTTTTGATAGAACAGTGTCGAGATGGAGCGGTGTCATGTACAAGAGGTGCAAATAGAGGTAATGTGGAATTTTCACTCCCCCACTTCTTGCAACTATTACAAGTTATTCTTAAGACACTTAATGCTCCCACTTATCTGTGATATCTCAAAATGCTACAAGAGAAGTTTCAATGAGGTACATGACGTGGGAACCTATCATATATATGTTAGACTTTATTTGATTCCCTTAATGTCCAGATGTCATAAGAAAACTCAGGGACATGTCTAATAGAAATCATATTAAGAATATATATGAATAGATTTCTTTTAAGACCGTGGGCCATATGCGACAAAATTTAGATACAAGTAGATAGTCTTTAAATGATAAATGAAATATGTCTGAATATTCTAAGTTCCACGAATGTCAATGAATGACTTATGATGGACCCATACTCATTCCTTAAGCCAAGTCATATTTTAGGGCTTTAACATCATGATTTAAAATCACTTATAATGAGATTAGATGAAAGAAAATCATCCTCATTAACCATGTCATGATTTCTCATGAATTTCGGTTATAATGGATGAAATTTATAAGTCTCATTTTCCTTTTGTCAAATTCTCATTTGCATGATGACAAAAGTTGTGAAAGTGTAAGGTATCATCTAGTTTTATCTTAGTAATGTTTCAATCCAGATATTTAGAACAAATAAGATGAGAGTTTAAGGTAAGTGTGACTTTATGTTGACTATGCAAACGTCACAACTTTCATAACATTGCTTAATAATGATACTATATTCTGATTAATCTTCAGAATATATAAGGTATCGAAAGGCGTTGTTAGAAGACTTCTTATTATGGTTCTTATAGCCTTAACATTTAATTTTGTCACTAACTCTCATGTTAGTTATTTGTTGACTTCTGGTAAGGAAACATTTAGAACTAGAGTCAACTAATTATGTGTTAATTGGAATATTAAAAATTAGCAGACTTAGATATCATTAGGAAGTGACTACCTAATTAACTTATCCAACCGTTCTTCTGAATAATGGATAGTCTTGTTGCTTATGCCTAGTCTAGTGGCATAATTATGCAGTGAGATTTACCCTTGAAGAACCTTAGAGGTGGAATTAGCACTTGTAATTGGTCTATGGACCTTAGAACAATCCTCTTTTAAAGTTTAAGTGGTTGTAAGGTGAGTAAAAACTTATTTTCCAGCTTCAAACATTTATTTCTTTGTACATATGTTGCTTATCAACACACTCATTATACTTTGGTGCTTTTGAGGGTTATAGTTGATTTATAAGGCATCAAATTGTACAAGTGAAAATCTTAGTATGTAATGTACTGGAAAAATGTACTTATTTCCATGCGTAAACCCTTAACTTTATGGGTCATGGTATTGTATATTATTATGTATTCACATATACCACTTAGCTTTATAGTTTATAATTTTAAATGAAGGCATGCATCTTAGGAATTCTTGTGATTATTCTATAGAAAATAGATTAATCTTAGGAAAAACTTAATCTGTAATAACCTTTTAGTGACAGCACTTATGTTAGAGAGTTCTTGATTATCATAAGAGACATCATGTGATTTATCCTAATCATCATGCTCTACTTTTCTTCTGTAGTGCTTTATCAGAAGAGAGCAATAGGATTATCATGTCTTAAGAGATAATCAAGGATTTAACTTTAAATACAACAAACATATTAGGTTTAGGAATTAGAGTGGATGAGATATTGATTATTAAGAGAAAATTATAGTGAGTAAAGTTATGGGTACTTAAAACATTAAGGTAGACAAAAAAATGATCATAAGATTAATGAAGGATCATTAATATGAGGATCATTATATGAAGAAGTTGTGACATGTCTATTACTAACATCAAAATAATAGACTTAGTTAAAATTCTACTTAAATGAAGACAAATCAGCTTTGGCCAGAAGTGTAATCATTTAAGCATGTGGGCAAACTGTCTGTGACAAATCAGCTTTGGCCAGAAATGAAACAATCACTTTAGTTATGCACTTGTTAAGTATGCTATACATGAATGAAATAAATCAGCTTTGGCCAGATATTAAGAGATTCACGTTTGTAATGCACACTCAACATAGCTTTCGTAATACTTGAACGATATATAGATGTATCAAATCAGATTTGGCCAAAAATGATACATCAGAAGCTCATTCAAGTTAAGCTATTTTGGTTTTGTAAAACATTATCTGATTCTGATTAATTAACTAAATTTTAGTTCACATTAAACAGCCTAATAAGGTAATGAGGTTGAGATTTCAAGTTAGTCTTAGGTCTCGAGTGAGATCTCGACTCAGTTATGAGGTCTCGAGTGAGATCTCGAGTAAGGTCTCGACTCATCTTGTGGTTTCGAGTCATTAAGGTCTCGAGTCGCAACCATCAGATTGCGAGTCACTAATGCCAGTCGAACCTCAGTCGAAATCTCGAGGTCTCGAGTCGCAAGCTTGTGGTCTTGAGTCGGGATCATGGTCTCGAGTTGTAAAGACTAAAAACCCTTATGATTTCGAGTCGAAACCTATGGTCTCGAGTCATGAAAGACTGAAAACCCTTATGATCTCGAGTTGCAACCTATGGTCTCGAGTCGAAATCTTGGTCTTCTGTCATGAAAGACTGAAAGCCCTTATGATTTTGGGTCGAAACCTATGGTCTCGAGTCGAAATCTTGGTCTCAACTCATTATGGATGATCTCGAACCTTCTGTAAATAGTTGTTATTGTGAAAAATAACTGAAAATTCGAATTCTTAGGAATTGTGATAGAGTTTCCTGTTTTAACATTGATCTAATTTTATCAAAATATTTCGAAAATCATAATATGTTTATCCTTTTAACAGATTTCGAAAATCCTTAGTAGACAAAACTGTAACACCTCGAAATTTTGCGTCCTATAAAGTAATGACACGTGTCATAAGTTTACACGTGGCAATAAATACTACAGAGGGACTAAAGTTGACAAACATAGAAAGTATGTGAATTCAGGGGTTCAAGATGTCAACAAGGGATAAATATACTTTACAATAACCCTACATGATGCTCGTACATTCGAACGAATGAATCATGGATCATACGGAACGAAACATGGAAGAAAGTGAGAGAGTACAAGCTACAGGGGTTAAATGTGTCAAAATGTTTAAGTTGTACCTCTGAGTGACCCTTTAACAAACCCGGGGCTTTGTAACGATAAAATATGTTCACTAGAATGCACGATATAAATTTCATCAAGTTCCGTTATAAAATGAGAAAGTTATGATCGAGTTCGTATGCGAGGATTAATAAAATAACCGAGGATTAATAAGTTGGGTAAAAGTCCCGAGGCCCTTATACGTAAATAAGAAAGGCCCAAAATGCAAAGTTACCCCTTCGAAACGCCAAGAGCCGACTGTAATAATTGAAAAAGATTTGAAAATCTTACAGCAGGTCTCAGGCGGGCCGCGTGAAGGTTGGGAAGGGCTTTACGCGGGCCGCGTTAGCAGTAGAAGATATGGGCTTTGACAAGGAGATTCATACGGGCCGCGTAAGAGTTGCGGAACCTCTTACGCGGGCCTCGTCAATGGCCCAGATGCAGAAAACGTGGACAGAAGCACTGTTTGGTGTTTTAACCGACTCTAGACATTATTACAAGGGCATGGGCGCCCCCTAAATGACCCCTAGCACTCAGGGACACTTGTTGGTGATCTGGTTACACTTGTAGCCTTAGTTGTAATGATCTAATGCATCTAAATTCTATAAAAGGCCATGAGATGCACACTTTGTAACCACACCTTCATTCAACACTTCTGATCATTTCTGGAGCTCAAGTGTTCTCTCTACTCGTCTCTGGTCATGCATAGGACTTTAGTGAGTGTGCCTAACCCTTCTTAGTTAAGTTTTTGCTTAGTTATAGCTTAAAAGTCAATCCGTCGTAATTAACGATTGACTTAACGATTAATCACAAATGGTCTAGTGATTAGTCGAATCAAAGGTAGTTATATGTTCGTAATTATGTGGGCATTAAACCCTTAAAAGGGCACCCCCTGATTCCCACTCTAACTAGTCCAAATGTCGAGTCAAAGTTGCTTAGAAAAAGTCAACATAATGCTAATTTTCGATTTAACGCATAATTAACAATGTAGATGGCATGTAACCTGTTTTATCACTCATATAACTTGATAATAAGTATTATAACTGATCTAAGCTTGTTTGATCTGACCATTTACTGTTTTAGCCCGGTTCGGAACCGAAAGTCGCAAAACTTTGACTTTTGCTTTGACTTCAGTTCTGACCCGCTTTGGTATGTTTTAGATATGCCTTAGGACTCTCTTAGGACCAGGTTACATGAGGGTATAACCTCTGTGGCTGGTTCGTTGTTTGTCCGAGTTGTTTGCACATTTCCATTATATGCTTAAAGTTGACCATAATGCCTTTTTGACTTTAAAACGAGAATTTTGGATATGAGAAAGGACAATAACCTTAGTTACTGATTTCTAAACATGTCCCCAAAATTTCATGTAAATTCGAGGTTTAGAATAGGAGTTATGCTAAATAGCGCAATTAAGAAAACTTTGTTAATTAAACGGCGCACTTAGCGTAAAGCCTATCTAAACCCAAATTTCGACACCAAACCTTTTACACCCTGATGTAAAATAATATTTTGGAATTTTTAAAGATTTTTAATTAATTTTAACCTGCGCATAACCTGCGGTTATGGCGTTGATTCGGTAAATACCGAATATACCCTTTTCGGACATAAAATGAGTTCTACATGGTATTTTGACACGAATCCAGTTGCTACTGATTTTAAATAATAAATAAAGTATTTTGAACTTTATAACCTGTTCAGAAAACTCAGATTTCCTACAGAACCCGGAAATCTCTTTTATGATCTATAAAATGACCAAAATACCCCTACGGGGCGTATATTGGGATTAAACTCGTTATGGGCATAATGGAAGGTATCCTACTGATACCACAACCTCTTTGGAGCATATTAACTTAGGAAACCTATGTAGGACTCTTACGGTTACCCGTTACGCCATTTACGCGTTTGGTTTGGTTTATGTAACTAGTTTACATAAATTAGCCGAAACGGGTCAAACCTTGTCATTTTCATCTCAAAATCCAGAATGTGTTTAGTTTACCCATAATATACAAGTCTCCGAACTTGTTGGGTCCAAACCACATTCCATTTCCGGTTTTCGCCTTTCATGCGATTAAACCGTATTTATCCTTTGAAACTAACCGGTCTAAGCTTAGGCTAAATTAAAGACCCGTTAGGATTCTAATAGGTTGTTATAAACCTTCGTTCCAGAATAGGAGACCAGTAAAAGATACTTGCATTAGCTTATTGTGGTTATTACTTGCTCAGGTAAATACTTTTAACTTATTTTCCCTTATACGGGCTTGGGGTACGGTATATAAAATACCGCTTGGTCGAGTAATTGACCCTAACTCATTAGTAGCTGGGTATTATCAATGTGACCCGTTTAAAAACTGGTTTTGTTTGTTTTACGCCTTTGGGAGCTTAATGACCGTGTCCCGGATATCCTTGGCATCATTTTACGAAATGGCCACGACCTTGACACGCGGGTGTAGGCGTACACCCAACAATGTGTCCATACTTATAAAGGTATAACCGTTGGTTTTCCCGCCGCGGTTTTGTACTATGTGGTGTGTCAATTAACCTTAAACCTGGCACGAACCGGGCGACTGAACGCGTAACGAACATGTAATTCTTTTACAAGATTAGATTTGATTAATTATCCCAAGTTATAAAAGTTTGTGCTTCGTGCATTCAAATCAATTTTTATTAAACCTTTTACGAAAGTGTCGGTTGAATGTATTTACCAGTGTAAACTGACGTATTTTCCCCAAAAAGATTAAATGCAGGTTCTACACGAAATAGGCTGGCCACTCCTTAGCATCATTAGAGTCTCGCAAGCTCGGATGCCATTATCTGTTGAACATTATTTCCTATTTTATTTTTGATCCCCTGTGGATTATTTCGACTACTTGTGATACTTGGATATTACATTTGTTGGTTGAAATATATCTATCTTTATGCTTCCGCTGTTTGTTTGACTATATTGTTGCCAACTACGTCACGGTAATCCCCCACCAGGCCCACCGGTGAAACGTGTGGAAATCGGGGTGTGACAGGTTGGTATCAGAGCCAACGTTGAGTGAATTAAACACTATCCTTATGTGTTTAATCTCAATGACACAATTGCACATACTCGAGTCTAGACAAGAACATAGGACGAATTCGAGTTGTTGTTCTAGTTGTCCTTTATTGTTTGTTGTTGATTTAAAATTGTTTAAGCAGGAAATATGCCACCAGCAATCAGAAGAGGAGGAAGAGGTAAAGGGCCGATCACTACTCACAATGATCACGAGGCCGGACCTTCACACATGCGAGCTCCTTCCAGCATAAGGAGTGAAGAACCTCAGAGGCGTAGGAGGAACCTCTTTGAGCCCACTAGACGGTCTACCTCACACAGTTCGACGCCTTCATACCGTCACTCTTTTGGGCCGAACTCGGAAAACGAGCCCGATAACCCTCAACCTTCATTTATACCTTTCCAGCGTTCTGTTTCGCACCGTTCCTATGGTGACCCCACTCCTTTCTTCCAAGGCCAGTTCAACCCGGCAGACTATGTCCAAGAACCAGTAGGTTTTAACCCTCTAGGACCAGAGGACCATTTCTCCGAAGACAATGCGGTAGACATGAACGAGGACACGGATCCCATCGAACCTGCAAGAGGTACCCCCAACCATCCTATCGAGATCTCTGATGGGTCATCCTTCCATGGAACACCCTATCAGGGTCCAGACAGTTACCAGGCGAGGTTCAACCAGTGTGAATGGTACTTTACACCCTCTCACCATTCTTCACCTCACCAACAACAACAGCAGCAACAGGATCCTTCCGAGGATTCGCGTTTCGTGGCAGTTACGCCACCGCCTCCACCGCCACCAGTTCAACAAGCACCTTCGGATCCGCCAAGGCGTAGGAGATCAGGCGTGCGGATATCCGCATGAAGAGGGAATTTTCATTTCAGCACCCCTCGACACTCCAGTGGCAGTCATTTTCCGCCACTGCCAGAAGACCCACAAATGGGTGGACCTTCGAGTCACCCTGCAGAGGTGAATTCTACACCAGTTGCACCACCTCCACCACCGTTCGGCTACGATAACCCGATACCTGCGTACGCCGGTTCCACAGCGTACAACCTATTTGAGCAGCCAGCTCACACTCACTACAACTATATGGGTGGCGACCTATACATAGAAGCGGCGGCAAATTACCACGCCCTTCATCCTGTAGTACCTTATGAAACACCTTGGGGAATGGGATACTCAACTCATGGGTACCCAATACCCGCTAGACCTCCGGCTCTGCACTTACCGCAGCAGCCGCGTTTTTCCCCACCAGAACAGGAAGAAATCCTTCACCGTTTGAACAGAGTACAACGAGACTTTGAGCAAGAGCGTAAGAACAATCGTGGATTCCTCAAAGGCCTAGCAAACCTGTTAAAAGGGAAGAAGAAGCGAGATCATTAGTCTCTATATGTGTATTTCCTATTTTAATCAAGTCCCTGTGTAGACATTTATTTGTTTTAGTCCCTGCGTGGACATTTATTGTGTGTTTAGTCCCTGCGTGGACTTGCCTTTCAGTCCCTGTGTGGACTTATCTTTCAGTCCCTGCACGGACATCTATCCTAGTATTTGGTCCCTGCGAGGACTTGTTTTCTGCATAACCTCTGCATAGGTATTTCGTCTTCTAAAAGTCCCGTTTAGGGCAGTGTGTAACTTTTTTATATATATTGGAATGTTAAGTTTATAAACTTCATCTCTGTCATTATATGCATAATTATATGAAATAAATAAATCCAAAATCATTCCTTTTAAATTAATCTGCCTACCAGTTATTAAATAAAGAATCTTAGTGGTGAAACCTAGCCTGGTGTCGTTATAAGACCCGGCCAAGATGGTAAGACCTGATTAAAGGATTCAGATTCCGGTTAACCTCTGTAAACATGTTAACACTCCTGGCAGACGTGATTCGTTAAAATCACACGCGTCATTTACACAAGGATCCTTCTAAGGATTTCAAAGCCTAAATTAATGATTTATAAATCATGGGTTAAATCATCAAGTAAGATGATCGATTATCAAACATCCATTAGTGATGTAGTGCCTACGGGCTATACTCATTGTCATATAAGACAAAGGATAACGGTAGTCTATGACTCCCTGTCAGAAAGGTAAGGAACTATGTCCAAGCCTACATACCTTGATTCTCTGAAATCCTGGCTTATAATATAAAAATGTCCCTGTGACTAGGCTTCTGTGCCACTAACAATATTGCTTGTAATTAGGATAAGTTATATTAAAATCCTAAATAAATATGAGTAACAAATTAACCAGATATGGTCTATGTTTACCATGGTTGATGAATTACCCAATAAGGGTAATTCCATAATAAACTCCCGAATAAAATTTCTGTTATTATCTTTTGTAGCAGATCAAGATTTCAATGGCTGACTCGGACGAAAATAACAGTCATCCAAAGGAGAATGAGAATGATAACGCCCAAATTAATATAACGGATGCTGAATTAAAAGCGTTAGTAGACGACGCTGTTAAAACGGCCTTAGAACGGCAGTATGAAGATTACAGCGAGTCTCGAAGTAGGACCCGATCTGCACCACACTCTAAGCCAAGAACCCATTCTGGATCTCATAGCAAACCACCCTCTACCCAGTCAAAACCTAAGAAAGATGATGATCGGCATTCATCAAATGAGAATAGTGTCCGTCCCAAGAAAATAGTGTTCGATGATGCACCTCGCGCCAAGGGTTGCACATATAAGTATTTTGTTTCCTGCAAGCCCCGAGATTTTACTGGGGAAAAAGGCGCTGTGATTGCATGACCTGGCTGGACGAAATGGACACTGTTGTGGACATAAGTGGTTGTGCTGAGAGGGATGTGGTAAAGTTTGTATCTCAGTCATTTAAGGGTGAAGCCCTAGCGCGGTGGAGGTCATTGGTTCAAGCCTCTGGAAAGGTTGCTTTATACAGCATGTCATGGGAGCAATTTGTTGCTCTCATCAAAGAAAACTACTGCCCTCAACATGAAGTCGAGAAGATAGAATCTGATTTCCTATCACTGGTCATGAAGAACTTGGATTGCCATGCATATCTTACCAGTTTCAACACCCTGTCCAGATTAGTCCCGTACCTTGTGACCCCGGAACCCAAAAGGATCGCGCGCTTCATTGGGGGTCTGGCCCCAGAAATCAAAGCTAGCGTGAAGGCCTTTCGGCCCGCTACATTTAGATCCGTAGCAGATATATCTCTGTCTCTCACACTGGATGCAGTGAGACAGAGATCACTGAGAAATGTTGACACTGAGAAGAGGAAACGTGAAGATGATAATTCACGTCAGTCAAGCAAGAAGCATCGGGGGAACCGTGACCACAAGAAGGGGTCTGAGACTAAGAAGAATGACCAACAGTCGGGCGATAGGCCCAAGTGCAAGGTTTGCAAGAAGCACCATTTCGGAAGGTGCAGGTATGAACAGAAATCCCAGCCAAAGGCATGTGGGATTTGCAAGTCCTCTAAGCATAGGACTCTTGAGTGCAAGAAACTAAAGGATGCAACTTGTTATAGTTGCAATGAAAAAGGGCACATCAAGACTAACTGCCCAAAGCTGGTGAAGAAGGCTGAAGAAGGGAAAAAGGCCAATGCCAGGGTCTTTCAGATGAATGTTCAAGAGGCTATCCAGAACGACAACGTCATAACCGGTACGTTTCTCATTAATGATGTATTCGCAAGAGTATTATTTGATTCTGGAGCAGATAAATCCTTTGTGGATAGTAAGTTTTGTGAGTTGTTAAAATTGCCTGTTAAAGCCTTGAGTGTGAATTATGAGGTAGAGTTAGCTGATGGGACTATGGAAACAGTCTCAACTGTGTTAGATGGATGTGTCATATCCATTAGGAACCACTCATTTCCTTTATCCCTGTTACCCTTTAAGCTAGCTGGTTTCGACATAGTGTTGGGTATGGATTGGTTATCGCATAACCAAGCTCAGATTGTGTGCAACAAGAAACAAATGGTGATCAAGACTCCGTCTGGAGAACCACTTACCATTCAAGGAGATACTCGGCATGGATTGCATGCGCAAGTGTCTATGCTAAAGGCATCCAGATGTTTAAAGAAGGGATGTGTCATTTATATGGCACAGGTGACCATTGGTGAGGAGAAACCCAAGATTGAAGACATCCCAGTCATCTCTGACTACCCTGAAGTTTTCCCGGAAGAACTGCCTGGTTTGCCACCAGATAGGTAAGTGGAATTCAGTATCGACATCATTCCAGGAGCAGCGCCTATTGCCAGAGCGCCTTATAGACTGGCGCCGACATAAATGAAAGAATTGAGAGCGCAGCTAGATGATCTGCTAGCCAAAAGTTTTATTAGACCTAGTTCATATCCGTGGGGAGCACCAATCTTGTTCGTCAAAAAGAAAGATGGTTCGATGCGTCTATGCATCGATTACCGTGAGCTTAATAAGGTTACTATCAAGAATAGGTATCCTTCGCCCAGGATCGACGATCTGTTCGATCAATTGCAAGGAGCAAGCTACTTTTCCAAGATTGATCTAAGGTCAGGCTACCATCAATTGAAGGTCAAGGACGAAGATGTGCACAAGACTGCATTTAGGACTCGTTATGGTCATTTCGAGTTCCTAGTGATGCCTTTTGGGCTCACTAATGCACCTGCCGCATTCATGGATCTCATGAATCGCGTCTGCAAGCCGTATTTGGATAAATTTGTCATTGTCTTCATCGATGACATCCTCATATACTCAAAAAGTCAAGCTGACCACGAGAAGCATCTTCGATGTATTCTTAAACTGCTTCATCAAGAAAAGCTTTATGCCAAATTTTCTAAGTGTGAATTTTGGCTACGAGAAGTCCAATTCCTTGGACATGTAGTCAGTGAGCGTGGTATCCAAGTGGATCCCGCCAAGGTTGAAGCCGTCATGAATTGGCAGGAGCCGAAGATGCCTACGGAGATTCGCAGTTTCCTAGGACTAGCAGGATACTACAGACGCTTCATCAAAAATTTCTCAAGAATTGCAGCACCCTTAACTTTGCTGACTCGCAAGAGTAGCAAGTTTAATTGGGGCCCTAAGCAGCGAGAAGCTTTTGATATCCTTAAGCAGAAGCTAAGCAACGCACCAGTGTTGACATTGCCGGACGGAATGGAAGAATTTGTAGTATACTGTGATGCATCACACACCGGGATGGGATGTGTGCTTATGCAGAAAGGCAAGGTCATTGCCTATGCTTCACGACAGTTAAAAGTGCATGAAAAGAATTACACCACCCATGACTTGGAGTTGGGTGCCGTTGTATTTGCACTAAAGCTATGGACGCACTATTTATATGGCATTAAATTCGTGATCTATTCTGATCACAAGAGCCTCCAGCACATGTTCAATCAGAAAGATTTGAATATGAGGCAGCGACGTTGGATGGAAACTCTGAACGATTATGACTGTGAAATAAAATACCATCCAGGCAAGGCCAACGTAGTCGCAGATGCCTTGAGCAGAAAAGAAAGAGTGAAACCAATAAGGATCAATGCCAAGAGCATTGAAATCAAGAACAGTCTGAGTGAACGATTGTTAGCTGCATAGAAGGAAGCTGTGTCAGAAGCTAACTATCCTAACGAAAAGCTAGGAGTAACTGAAGAACAGTTATCCTATGGCAAAGACGGAATTCTGAGATTAAATGGAAGGATATGGGTCCCTGTTTATGGAGGTCTTCGAGACGTTATCCTTCAGGAAGCCCCCAGTTCCAGATATTTCGTGCATCCTGGAGCGGACAAGATGTACCCAGACTTGAAGGCAAACTTTTGGTGGATAGGCTTGAAGAAGTCTATAGCCACCTATGTGGCAAAGTGTTTGACTTGTGCGCAAGTAAAAGCTGAACATCAAAAGCCGTCGGGCTTGCTGCAACAGCCTGAACTTCCCGAGTGGAAGTGGGAAATGGTGATGATGGATTTCATCACCAAGTTGCCAAAGACAAGGAAGGGAAATGATACGATATGGGTAATAGTTGATAGACTGACTAAGTCAGCACATTTCCTACCCATTAAAGAGACTCATAGCTCCGATGTGTTAGCCCAGTTGTTCGTAGATAAGATTGTATCCCTTCATGGCGTGCCTGTGTCTATCATCTCTGACAGAGATACCAGATACACGTCACACTTTTGGAAAAGTTTCCAACAATCTTTGGGCACGCGCTTAAACTTCAGTACAGCTTACCATCCTCAGACGGACGGACAGAGTGAGCATACGATCCAGACTTTGGAATACATGCTTCGTGCATGTGTGATTGACTTAGGAGGTAGTTGGGATAACCTCCTACCATTAGTCGAGTTCTCATATAACAACAGCTACCATACGAGCATTAAGGCTGCTCCTTTCGAAGCCTTGTATGGTAGAAAGTGTAGAACGCCCGTTTGTTGGGCAGAAGTTGGAGATGTCCAGATGACAGGACCTGATATAATTTTTGAAATGACGGACAAGATTGTCCAGATTCGCGATCGATTGAAAGCTGCCCGAGATAGGCAGAAAAGCTACGCAGATTTAAAGCGTAAACCTTTTAACTTCGAAGTAGGTGACAAGGTATTGCTTAAAGTATCACCCTGGAAGGGAGTGATGCGATTCGGAAAGAAAGGAAAATTAAGCCCGAGATACATTGGACCCTTCGAGATAATCGAATGTGTCGGATCGGTTGCCTATAAGTTAAACTTACCGGAAGAGCTCAGTGGCATCCACAATGTGTTCCACATCTGCAATCTAAAGAAGTGTTTCGCTGATGAATCGCTGGTTATACCGCATACAGATGTACACATCTATGAGAGCTTAAAGTTTGTTGAAAAACCGGTGTCGATCGAGGATCGACAGGTTAAGAAGCTTCGAAGGAAGTATATACTGATTGTAAAGGTAAAATGGGATGCCCGTAGAGGTCCCGAGTACACGTGGGAGGTAGAGTCCACGATGAAAGAAAAGTACCCTCATTTGTTTCAATAAATCTCGAGGTCGAGATTTCTTTAAGGGGGTGAGGATGTAACACCTTGAAATTTTGCGTCCTATAAAGTAATGACACGTGTCATAAGTTTACACGTGGTAATAAATACTACAGAGGGACTAAAGTTGACAAACATAGAAAGTATGTGAATTCAAGGGTTCAAGATGTCAACAAGGGATAAATATACTTTACAGTAACCCTACATGATGCTCGTACCTTCGAACGAATGAATCATGTTTCATACGGAACGAAACACGGAAGAAAGTGAGAGAGTACAAGCTACAGGGGTTAAATGTGTCAACATGTTTAAGTTGTACCTCTGAGTGACCCTTTAACAAACCTGGGGCTTTGTAACGATAAAATATGCTCATTAGAATGCACGATATAAATTTCATCAAGTTCCGTTATAAAATGAGAAAGTTATGATCGAGTTCGTACGCGAAGGGTGAAAAGCGTCAAACATTGAAAGTTATGACTTTTCGGGTAATAATAAAATAACCGAGGATTAATAAGTTGGGTAAAAGTCCCGAGGCCCTTATACGTAAATAAGAAAGGCCCAAAATGCAAAGTTACCCCTTCGAAATGCCAAGAGCCGACTGTAATAATTGAAAAAGATTTGAAAATCTTACAGCAGGTCTCAGGCGGGCCGCGTGAAGGTTGGGAAGGGCTTTACGCCGGCCGCGCTAGCAGTAGAAGATATGGGCTCTGACAAGGAGATTCATACGGGTCGTGTAAGAGTTGCGGAACCTATTACGCGGGTCGCGTCAATGGCCCAGATGCAGAAAACGTGGACAGAAGCACTGTTTGGTGTTTTAACCGACTCTAGACATTATTACAAGGGCATGGGCACCCCCTAAACGACCCCTAGCACTCAGGGACACTTGTTGGTGATCTGGTTACACTTGTAGCCTTAGTTGTAATGATCTAATGCATCTAAATTCTATAAAAGGCCATGAGATGCACACTTTGTAACCACACCTTCATTCAACACTTCTGATCATTTCTGGAGCTCAAGTGTTCTCTCTACTCGTCTCTGGTCATGCATAGGACTTTAGTGAGTGTGCCTAACCCTTCTTAGTTAAGTTTTTGCTTAGTTATAGCTTAAAAGTCAATCCGTCGTAATTAACGATTGACTTAATGATTAATCACAAATGGTCTAGTGATTAGTCGAATCAAAGGTAGTTATATGTTAGTAATTATGTGGGCATTAAACCCTTAAAAGGGCACCCCCTGATTCCCACTCTAACAAGTCCAAATGTCGAGTCAAAGTTGCTTAGAAAAAGTCAACATAATGCTAATTTTCGATTTAACGCATAATTAACAATGTAGATGGCATGTAACCTGTTTTATCACTCATATAACTTGATAATAAGTATTATAACTGATCTAAGCTTGTTTGATCCGACCATTTACTGTTTTGACCCGGTTCGGAACCGAAAGTCGCAAAACTTTGACTTTTGCTTTGACTTCAGTTCTGACCCGGTTCGGAACCGAAAGTCGCATAATTAACAATGTAGATGGTATGTTTTAGATATGCCTTAGGACTCTCTTAGGACCAGGTTACATGAGGGTATAACCTCTGTGGCTGGTTCGTTGTTTGTCCGAGTCGTTTGTACATTTCCGTTATATGCTTAAAGTTGACCATAATGCCCTTTTGACTTTAAAACGAGAATTTTGGATATGCGAAAGGACAATAACCTTAGTTACTGATTTCTAAACATGTCCCTAAAATTTCATGTAAATTCTAGGTCTAGAATAGGAGTTATGCTAAATAGCGCAATTAAGAAAACTTTGTTAATTAAACGGCGCACTTAGCGTAAAGCCTATTTAAACTCAAATTTCGACACCAAACCTTTTACACCCTGATGTAAAATAATATTTTGGGATTTTTAAAGATTTTTAATTAATTTTAACCTGTGTATAACCTGCGGTTATGGCGTTGATTCGGTAAATACTGAATATACCTTTTTCGGACATAAAATGAGTTCTACATGGTATTTTGACACGAATCCAGTTGCTACTGATTTTAAATAATAAATAAAGTATTTTGAACTTTATAACCTGTTCAGAAAACTCAGATTTCCTGCAGAACCCGGAAATCTCTTTTATGATCTTTAAAATGACCAAAATACCCCTACGGGGCGTATATTGAGATTAAACTCGTTATGGGGATAATGGAAGGTATCCTACTGATACCACAACCTCTTTAGAGCATATTAACTTAGAAAACCTGTGTAGGACTCTTACGGTTACCCGTTACGCCATTTACGCGTTCGGTTTGGTTTATGTAACTAGTTTACATAAATTAGCCGAAACGGGTCAAACCTTGTCGTTTTCATCTCAAAATCTAGAATGTGTTTAGTTTACCCATAATATACAAGTGTCCGAACTTGTTGGGTCCAAACCACATTCCATTTCCGGTTTTCGCCTTTCATGCGATTAAACCGTATTTATCCTTTGAAACTAACCGGTCTAAGCTTAGGCTAAATTAAAGACCCGTTAGGATTCTAATAGGTTGCTATAAACCTTCGTTCTAGAATAGGAGACCAGTAAAAGATACTTGCATTAGCTTGTTGTGGTTATTACTTGCTCAGGTAAATACTTTTAACTTATTTTCCCTTATACGGGCTTGGGGTACGGTATATAAAATACCGCTTGGTCGAGTAATTGACCCTAACTCATTAGTAGTTGGGTATTATCAATGTGACCCGTTTAAAAACTGGTTTTGTTTGTTTTACGCCTTTGGGAGCTTAATGACCATGTCCCGGATATCCTTGGCATCATTTTACGAAATGGCCACGACCTTGACACGCGGGTGTAGGCGTACACCCAACAATGTGTCCATACTTATAAAGGTATAACCGTTGGTTTTCCTGCCGTGGTTTTGTACTATGTGGTGTGTCAATTAACCTTAAACCTGGCACGAACCGGGCGACTGAACGCGTAACGAACATGTAATTCTTTTACAAGATTAGATTTGATTAATTATCCCAAGTTATAAAAGTTTGTGCCTCGTGCATTCAAATCAATTTTTATTAAACCTTTTACGAAAGTGTCGGTTGAATGTATTTACCAGTGTAAACTGAAGTATTTTCCCCAAAAAGATTAAATGCAGGTTCTACACGAAATAGGCTGGCCACTCCTTAGCATCGTTAGAGTCTCGCAAGCTCGGATGCGATTATCTGTTGAACATTATTTCCTATTTTATTTTTGATCCCCTGTGGATTATTTCGACTACTTGTGATACTTGGATATTACATTTGTTGGTTGAAATATATCTATCTTTATGCTTCCGCTGTGCATTAAAATATTGTGTTGTTTGACTATATTGTTGCCAACTACGTCATGGTAATCCCCCACCGGGCCCACCGGTGAAACGTGTGAAAATCGGGGTGTGACAAAAACATATCAAAATTAGGAAAACATTCAACTATTCAAATTTTATTCCAAAACATAAAGGAATTTCGAATTTTCCTAAGAACACATGATGAACCCTAAAAAATAAAACATAATTCTGGAACCCGAAACCTGAATATTAAGGTTTTAAAACAGATTTTGGAACATTAAGGTTATTATTTGAGTTCGAGACAATTATAAAACATTCTTTTTCCCGAAAACATTGATTTCGAGATACCTGGTCTCAAACAGGCTGTTAAATTTTATTAAGTTTTCAAAACTCTGTTTTCCAGATTTCAATCCCAGAATAATGGATACAAAAATAGAACTGATTAATCAACATATGCTCTGATACAACATGTTAATCAGTTCTGTTTAGACATAATGGAAAACATGAATAACATACCTGATTGCAAGAGACAGGCTAGCAGCGAATCCAGATGGAGACGCAGCAATAACATTTCACATGATTCTCAGCTTGATCTGGTTCCTCCTTAGGGTGCAATATAATGATGGTGATAATGAAAACCGATAAAGGGTAATCGGTTGAGGAGAGGAGGCGATTTGATGTTATGATAATTAGGTTATGCGTCTAACCTTAGTACCTCTACATAAATCTCCTTATATATGCACCTAAGAGGAAACCCTAATTAGTTAATAAGGCCCTATTAGCCGATATATATTTCTGTATATATATTTCCGTATCTTTTGTATTTATTGTGCACATATCACTCCGTGATTTACGGAGATATAGTTTCCTTATTGTTCCTTTGTATTCCTGTATTTAAACCCTTTTGATTAATGAGAATGGGCATCCAATTTCTAAAGATTACATGGTATCAGAGCTTGTGCTCTATACCTAACCGCAGCTTCTTCCTTTTTTTTCTGGATTTCGATCCAGTCCCTAGGGTTTCGACCCTCATCCGCCGGCCACCTCCTTTTTTTCGATCCCGTGTCTTGTCTGTTTAACCCTCCACCATGACTGACAAAAGTGACAACACCAACACCAACACCTCCACACAAACTGCTCCCCTACATCCTGTTTATACCGTTACTGATATCACCAAGAAGGTTCGTGTCTTGGATGGTACGACGGTCACGTACTCTGCGTGGGTGAAGCTCTTCAACCTTCATGCTCGCGGATACGAAGTTATCGACCACATCACCACAGAACCGCCGTCTAAAGAAGATCCCACATATGCTCAATGGATGAAGATTGATGCTGTTGTATTTCAGTGGATATACAGCACACTATCCGCTGACTATCTCCTTCGGGTCCTTGAAGAACCATCTACGGCCCTCCAAGTTTGGAATCGGGTCAAGAACATCTTCCATAACAACAAAGGTCCTCGCTGTGCCGCCCTTCAATCTCGCTTTGTCAACCTGAAACTTAGTTCTGTGTCTTCGTTGGAAGCCTACTGCCAAACCCTTCGGGATTTGGCAGCCCAGTTAGATGATGTGGGCAGCCCGGTTAATGAGCAAACTTTAGTTCTGCAAGTGGTTCGGGGTCTGCCTCGGGAGTATGACACTATCGGTTCTATCATTAATCGTGAACTTCCCTCCTGGAACGAGGCATGTGAGATGCTTCGTGGCGATATGGAACGACAGGCTGCTCGAGACGGAACTGGTCCCAATTCGGAAGCACATGCAGTCGTCGCCCCAACTCCCAGGCATGATGGTTCCCCTCGTGATACTCAGCCCACTCGAAATCAGAACTATGACTCGAACCGTCCCACCCGGTTCAATCAAAACCGCCGCAGTGGCCCACGCCGGGACAACCCAAACCGCAACCAAAACCTAACTAACGGCCCAATTAATTCTGGCCCAGCCCACTATCGTTCAGGCACTTCCGGGTCTGGGTCCAGCAGTCGTGGCTCATCTAATCGGAACCCGCCAAGAAACTCGTGGAACCAGCAGTACTATCCCATGCCACCACCGTATTGGGCCAACTCGTTCCGGGCCAATCCACCACCCCCGTGCCCCTACCCAACCCAACCGGGCTGGGTCTCACCTTGGACCGCCCCACAGCAGCCACCGTCCACGGCACCGAACCAGTCTGCCCCTAAAGCACATATGACTGATGTCAACCCCTTGGAACCTACTGAACTTGCAGAAGCCTTTAACACTGTGGCTTTGGAACCCAAAACTCCTAGTTGGTTCATGGATATTGGAGCATCAGACCACCTCACCCGAGACTCAGGTATGATTTCTCACCCGTGTAATCAATCTATTAAAAATGTGTTGGTTGGAAATGGACATCGGTTACCAGTTGTTGGATCAGGCCACACCAGTCTACCCACCACCTCTAAACCACTTCACCTTAAAAACATACTTCACACACCTAATATCATAAAGAACTTAATTTCTGTTCGAAAATTTACTCGTGATAATTGGGTGTATGTCGATTTTGATCCTTTTGGTTTTTCTGTGAAGGATTATCCGAGTGGGACTATCCTGAGTCGCCACGACAGTACCAGTAATCTCTACCCGCTCACTGCTATCAAAGTACCTGATGCTTCTGCTTTTGTTTCCACCAGTTCTCAAGGCTCCTGGCACAACCGTCTTGGACACCCTGGTTTACATGTCCTAGATTTTTTGAATTCCAATAAATTTATTTCCTGTGATAAACGCAGTCGTTCGGTTTTTTGTGACTCTTGTCAAATTGCTAAACATAAACGTTTACCTTTCAATTTATCTACTACTTGCACTGTTTGTCCATTTGATATTGTTCATTGTGATTTGTGGACATCTCCTATAGTTAGCAAACAGGGATATAAATATTATTTGGTTGTGATTGACGATTATACTCATTTTACTTGGGTATTTCCTTTGAAATTTAAGTCCGAAACATACACCAAATTTACCCAATTTTATAAATACATATCCACCCAATTTCATCACCAAATTAAGAGTTTCCAATGTGACATGGGTGGAGAATTTGATAACACCCAATTCAAACAATTCGCCTCTACCCATGGTTTACAATTCCGCTTCTCGTGCCCTCACACTTCCCAACAAAATGGGACGGCTGAGCGCATGATTCGTCGTCTTAATGAAATTATGCTCTCTATCCTCACCCATGCCTCTCTACCACCACACTATTGGGTAGAAGCATTGCACACGTCCGTATACCTTCGTAACATTCTTCCTTGCAAACCCATTGGTTTTCGAACACCTACTGCGGCCCTATACCTTAAAAACCCCGACTATCAACACCTTCGGGGGTTTGGTTGTGCCTGTTACCCTAACCAGTCTGACACCCGTCCTCACAAACTTGCCCCCGCTCCTCTCCATGTGTCTTTCTAGGCTACCCTGTGGATCATCGCGGGTACCGATGCCTGGATTTATCCACTGGCAAAGTTTGTATTTCCCATCACGTCACCTTCAATGAACTCGAGTTCCCTCTATCCAAGACGTTCACGCCTAAAGCTATGTCCTACAGTTTTTTGGAGTCGGACCCGTCCCCCTTAATTTTTCAACAACCCATGGTCACCACTCCCTCACCACCAATACACACAGCTTCCGCACCCTCTCACACCACACCTTCCCAATACCCGATACCACCCATCCCACCACCGATTCCTACATCCAGGCCCCCACCTACTTTTACCTATTCACGTAGACCACAGCCCATCACCCAAACTCATACCTCGGCCCAACCTCCTACATCGGCCCAACCTCATACCTCGGCCCAACCGAACACTCACCCGACTCCGCCACACAATCCACCGCCAACGTCCCTCCCCACCGCCCCTACCACTTCGACACACCCTATGATTACTCGGTCTCGTGACGGGACGTCCAAACCCAAGGCACCTCTTAACCTAAACGTTGAAACCATATCCCCTTTACCCAAGTCACATATTGATGCCCGGTCTGATCCACATTGGTCCGATGCTATGAAAACCGAATACACTACTTTAGTAGATAATAACACGTGGGATCTCATGCCTCGGCCTCCCGATGCTCATATTATCCGGTGTATGTGGTTGTTTCGCCACAAGTTTCACGCGGATGGGCGTTTGGAAAGGTATAAGGCTCGTCTTGTGGTAAATGGTAAGTCTCAGCAGGTTGGCATTGATTGTGATGAAACGTTCAGTCCGGTAGTTAAACCAACCACCATTCGCACTATACTTAGCATGGCAGTGTCCAGGTCCTGGCCTATACATCAGTTGGACGTTAAAAACGCATTTTTGCATGGGGATCTCAACGAAACTGTGTATATGTTTCAGCCACCAGGATTCATTGATACACGTAATCCTAAATATGTATGCAGGTTGAATAAATCATTATACGGGCTCAAACAGGCACCTCGAGCATGGTATCATCGGTTTGCCTACTATATCATTCGCTGTGGATTTCGAACATCCACCTCTGATAGCTCTTTGTTCATCTACAAACGCGGCACTGACATGGCTTACCTCCTGTTATATGTAGATGATATCGTACTTACTGCATCAAATGATCGGCTGCTTCGTCATTTTATACCAGCTATGTCACGGGAATTTTCTATGATCGATCTTGGCAGGTTACATCATTTCTTGGGCATTGAAGTTACTCATCAATCTGGAGGTCTTTTTCTCTCTCAGCGTGCCTACATTAATGAAATTCTAAGTAGAGCAAAGATGGAAAATTGCAAACCATGTACCACACCGGCAGATACTCATTCTAAACTCAGTGCTTCGGCTGGCACACCCCTTCCTGACGGGACTTTATACCGCAGCCTTGCGGGTGCGTTACAATACCTTACGTTTACACGACCAGATATTTCATACGCAGTGCAGCAAATATGTCTCTTCATGCATGCCCCACGGGAGCCTCACTTTGCGTATCTAAAACGCATACTTCGCTATCTAAAGGGCACTACCAATCATGGTCTCCACATGTCCCCCTCCAGATCCACGAGTCTCACCGCCTACTCGGATGCTGACTGGGGGGTGTCCCGATACACGTCGCTCGACCTTCAGATATTGTGTTTTTCTTAGAGACAACTTGGTATCATGGTCCTCTAAGCGGCAACCTACAATCTCACGCTCAAGTGTTGAAGCCGAATATAAGGGAGTTGCAAATACCACAGCTGAATTATCTTGGATTCGCAACTTGTTGCTTGAACTGCATCTTCTAGTTACGCAGGCGTCCGTCATTTACTGTGACAATATTTTTGCCATGTATCTGTCACAAAACCCGGTTCAGCATCAACGCACCAAACATGTCGAAATTGATATTCATTTTGTACGAGAGAAGGTTCGTCTTGGTGCTGTACGCGTTCTACATGTTCCCACTGAATACCAATATGCTGACATCTTCACAAAAGGGCTTCAACATATCTTGTTCGAACGATTTAAGCCCAGTCTTTGCATTCGGCCGGCTACTGCTTCGACTGCGGGAGGATATTAGCCGATATATATTTCTGTATCTTTTGTATTTATTGTGCACATATCACTCCGTGATTTACGGAGATATAGTTTCCTTATTGTGCCTTTGTATTCCTGTATTTAAACCCTTTTGATTAATGAGAATGGCCATCCAATTTCTAAAGATTACAGGCCCATCAACAATTACCAACTAATTATTTAATAGGTTGTTATATATTTTGATCTATATAATTTAAAGGATTATAATGGCTACTAGATTAAATATTACATCATAATATATTTAATCTTACATGTGTATGATGCATGGTCGTAAAGCCTTCCAAATTTTTGCATCAAGCCAGTTTTAACATGTTCGACAATTCACATAAATCAAAATTTGCCCAAGTTTCTAGGTTACTCATTGTTGTAAGAACTTGCATAACCGTTGACAAATATTAACACCAACGAAATATGGACCCTTAACCTTTCGATTTTTAATGGCCTTATATTTTATTAACAAACTCATAAATCATGAAATTGTCAAGACGAAAGTGAATAAAAGGAGAAGGTATATATGAAAGTTTCATGGTTCAAGAGCAAGATAAGATTGTTTATAAGACTGTTGCAATACGATGGTTCTCAAACAATGTCATCAATTTATGATCAAATCGTTGTGTGTAAAAGATTCAGGACTATAGCATGAAACAAATGTGAATACAATTACATTAAAGGTCATCAAATTATAATCAAATTATGTATGAATGACATAAAACAAACTCAAACTATGGATTATGGTCTACATACGACAAGTATCATTAAATACTTGGTTATATGTTGGTTTAAGTTGAAGAAGTGACGACTAACCTCAATTGGTTGGCATTTCCACACTTGGGGGTATTTAGTCTTGTAGATCAAAGAAACAAAGTTTCGTAACATATTCAACTGCGAAATTAAAATTTGTTGTTATGGCTTTATGTTACAAAGAAGCAAAGTATGTGTGTGGTTTATTAATAAACCCACCCGTATGATTAAAGCCAGGGCAACTTGATTCTCGTATAGTATGATACTAAAGCAACACTATCAAGAATGAACAACCGTAAGTTCATATAAAGCGAACTTAAACATTATTACTCAATGAGTTGGATAATTATAAGGGGATCACTTGTAGTTTCTCACACTCAAGTAAGAACTTGATAGATCCTTTCATAAAAAGATTGCCAAAGAAAGATGATTGAGGGATCAAGCCCACAAAATGGAACCTTGCCTTGACACTTGTTATTCACAAAGTTTTAAGATCAAGTGAAAGTGGGAGTGACCAAAATTCGCAATATATAATACCATCCTAAGGTTAGCAGGACTTGGAACCTTAATTGTTGGGATTGAACCCTACCAGAGGAACAGATAATGAAAACCAAAACCGGTTCACAACAGTGGATTAGTCATAAGCAGCTGTTTACATCAAGCTCTCCCCTTGACAGTGGTTATCTAGCATCTGATAGACTTCAAAGCACTGCTCAGTAGAAGGAGTAGCAAGTGTAAAAAGGGATAGAGCGGCAAAGAATATGTCAAGGTGGAATGAGGAGAAAAGAGCTTACATGGAGCTGAATGTGCAGGGTTGTTCTGGGCTAAAGGATGTTCAAAATCCTGTGCCAAAAAGAAATCCCACTAGAAAAATGAGGGAACCCAAGTCCACACCATCCAGACTCACAAAGCATACTTTAAAACCACTGTCCAAAAGCCACCAACATCAAACCTCCACCCAAGCAGTTGTTGTAACTCCTGCTGTATCAACATCGGCTAGTACTTCAGTTGTTTTAACATCTGCTATCACTTCAACACACACCACTTCAACACACACCATAACCACTGCCTTACCACCAACACCATCACCACCAAAAAGAACATCACCTCCTGCCAAAAAGTAGAAGACAGCAGATGTTACAACATCTGTTGTAATGACGACAGTGGTTGAAACACCAGTTGTTTCAACAGCTGTTAGTCAATCACAAATCACTGCCACTCAAACCACCACCACTGTTCCACCCAAAACATCATCTGCCTCTCCTACAATAAAAAGGAGAAGGATACCACTACCAACATCTTCAAAATCTCTATCACTTGTTACAATACCCAAGCCTGTTCCTCTCTCATCAGCTCAAATTCAAAAGCCCTTACCTCCTGCAGGTGTTCAATTTCCTCTTGAACTTATAACAGTCAGAGAAGAAATAAAGTCTTTTTATTATAAGGGCGACCCTACTAAAAGGAGTTTGCCATCAGTTGAAGGATATCCAAGGCCAAACAATATTGAAGAATACTTGAAAGTCAAAGCTAAACAAGCAGAGGATATCTCAAAAAGAAATGCACAAGGAAAATCTGATAGATAAATTGGGCAGAATTATCAATTCTTGCTTACACAAGTCAGATCCTTAGAGCAATTTGCAAAAAATGTTTGTCAACAAATCTCAGAGAGAGCAGATGAATCTCTAAGAAAAGACTACATTGAAAGCATCATGGCAACCAAGAAATACAAAGGAGAAAAACACATGTACAAAGAGTGGACCATCCCTGAGCTTGAAAGTGAAGCAGCCAGGATTCAAGAAATGATAAAGAATAAGGTCAAGCACACTCCTCCAGATTGGGCAAAGTTCAAAAAGAATGTACCTGATAAAAAGGTAGAGCTGAGGAGAATGAAAGAGGAATTAGCTGCTGCTGATTATGGGTCTTTGAATCAAGTGATGAGATAGAAAGAAGATAAAGTCATGGCCACTTATAAAAGCTTGGAGAAATTAAGAAAGACAGATCCTACTGCTCCACAAAAGCCTGACTATCCTGAAGCAGAGGTTTCAAAAAGATCATCAAAACAGCAAATCAGGAGAAACACTGCTCCAGCTGCCATCTACAAAAGAAGGAGTCAAAAACAGTTGGTTGTTGAATCAATTCAAGAGTTAATTGCTGGAGATGACCTTGTGAAAGAGGGCATAAAAAGAATGATTGTAGACACTCTTGAGCTTAATCAACCTGCAAACACTGCTCAGCCAGTTGTAAATAAACCTCTCCCAAGAAACCCATTGGGTTCAAAAGTACTAAAATGGATGACTGATCAAAAGACCCATGTATTGACCCTGATCAGATCCAATGGTGAAGTGAAGTACATATCAAGGAAACAAGCACTAGGCCTTGGTGTTGAAGATCTACAGGATCTCCTTGAACTTACACTGTGCAGGGATGAGGGTGATACAAGTTCTCAGGATTTTGAGCTTCAATTCAAAAATCAAGTTAGGGAACTTCTTATGAGAAATAAAAATCCAGAATAATGAAGGGTTTTGGCATTATCTGTTCCAGGGGGAGATTGTTGGGATTGAACCCTACCAGAGGAACAGATAATGAAAACCAAAACCGGTTCACAACAGTGGATTAGTCATAAGCAGCTGTTTACATCAAGCTCTCCCCTTGACAGTGGTTATCTAGCATCTGATAGACTTCAAAGCACTGCTTAGTATAACAACTGCCACTCAAAGTACTAATGAAGATTAAAGACTGAAGCTCAGTCTACTGATGAATTCCAAGCACTGGTGAAGAACTAAAGTACTGCTCTTTCAAGGTCTGATCATCCTTTAAAGAAAGCACTGATGCTCAACATCAGTGGTCGACTACAACAGTGGAATGAAGAATCAGTGTTTATACATCAGTGTTTAGAGTATAATCCGTGTCTGTATGATCAGTTGTTTATAGAACAGTAGATAGAGTTTGTTAGTTTGTTAGATGTCACTTTCATGGTGACGTCAGCTAAGATGCTTCAGTGGTTTGGTTTGCCTATAAATGTAACAGTACCCTGTACTGTTACATTTGATTGACTGAGTGGGTTCTTCTCTTCCAGTCCAATCCTTTCATCTTGTGCAATCAACCATGGAGTATCAGGCTGAGGGGGGGTTTAGTTTGTAAGCATGCTTTGTAATCTTTTGATTTGTATTGTAATCATTTGAATCAATATGAAAAGCATGTATTTATCAAAACTATTTCCTCCTTTGATTGTGTTTACAAAGTTTGTGTTCATTTTCGCTGCATAAATCATTGAATCATGTTCATTCATTGATCATCTATTACAAACAAACACACTCATTAGAGCCTCAGATCCTAACATTAATGCTAAAGAAGGTTGAACAGATTTTTTATGGAATTCTTAAACATATGATAAAATAAGGTGTTTTAGTTACGAGAACACTCTTGAATAGTGATAATGTATGTCTATCTGAATGTGGAATGTGATAATGCTTAGTACGAGCTAAATGGCTTCGCTCTAAAGCATTTTAATGATCCCCTTGTTTACACATGATAAGCCTTGCCCAGTTTGCCATAACGTTTGTTTGGATAACTTTGGGGAGCATGTTGTCCATTGCAAGTAGCTTCCGGGTTTTAAATACAGACATGACTTGGTCAGGGATGTCATATGTGATGTGCTTAAGTGGGTAGGAATCTCCGCAAAAAAGAGACCCCTGTGAATTTCTTGACAGATCCGCTTGAAAGGAGGTCCACTCTTTAGCTAGCGGATGTTCTTGTATTTGATTGGACAGGTGGAAAGCACACTTGTGTAGATCTTATCGGGGTGCCCCCTTGTTAGGTTCATGGAAAAACATTTCGTGGTTGGCCATATTGTGTTGAAGACAGAATCAGGGAAAATCGCTAAACATGAAAAAGCTTGTGTGGAGAATTAACATGTCTTCATTCCCTTTCCCTTTAATACTTCCGGGTCCCTTGCCCCTAACGTTGTTGGTTTCCTGAACAGAGTGCAGAAGGTCGTGCACAACAATTTCTCAACACCTAAAAACCAGAGTTTTATTTTCGCTAGAATTGGATTTGCTATTCAAAAGGGGTTGTGGAGCAACATGTTGCATGTCTACCTGCTATTGTTATGTAATTAACTTTTCTTAGTGAAATATTTTTTTATATTTGTCTCAAAATTTAAAGCATATTGTTCAACAGAACTGGGGATTGCTATAATGAGAGATCAGTAGTCTTGAATCAACAAGTTATTGTTTCGATTTTCGCTTTAGATTATTTAGAAACCAAAACAAGTTGATCACTTTTTTTCGAACCGCAAAGGTTGCTCCTATCCTACCTTAGGATGTTCTCATTGGTGACCCAAACATGGGTTGGGTTCTTGAAATCATTTAAAGAAAAAGCAAAATACAAGAAAAATGGGCAATCTGGGTTGCAACCTAGGTTGGTGATTTTCTATGCCACGTGTCACAATAAGAGTGAGCATCACTATTATATTCTTTTTCTTTTTTGTTTGTTAACAATTAGTTTTAAATATAATCAGTTTTTTTTCTAATAACTTATAATTTTTAAGTTATTTCAAAAATTTAAACAAACTATCTCGTTTAATATATTTTTGTGAATATCCTGATATAATTTTTATTAAAAACAGAGTTCGTTCAGAAAAATATATTTTTAAATATAGAATAAATATAAGTTATTTGATGAATGTTAATTTTTTCGTTTTTCTTATTTTATATTTAAAATAAATAACTATTTGTTTCAAAATTAAAAAAATATATTTTAACAGTTTAAAATAAATAAAAAATATTCATAAATTATTTATTTAATCGAAGTTAGTTTGGGTTAGGTTGCTAATGGGTTTGAAAGTTTATGTCGGGTTGGGTTGTGTGGTTAGGTGGAAGAGAGAGAAATTAGTATTTTATTAAAGACTGGGTTGAGTTTGTGAACGTGGATAGTCTTGCACCAATTATTTAAGTAACTCTCCTTGCTCAGGTTTTGAACCTAGGACCACCCCTATCACCCCTATAACAGATATATGTCTCTACCAAATAGACTAGCCCTACATTCACAAATGATCACAGTTTTTCAATGGGTTATTTCTATATGTAGATACATTGGAAATTGGTATGTTTGTGATATTCTATATGCCAAGCAAGGGCAGCATAGCATAGATCTTGTGATATCTCATATGGAATATGGAATAACCAATGTAGTAAAATCTTTTACTTTAGATGTAAATTTGCCACAATATTAATTTAGTGATAGTCATAAAGAACTAAAGTTACAACGGATAATTCCAGGGTATTTTAGACATTTCACTGATAATTCGAGATACATGCTTGTTAAAATATTTGTCCGTATCTAACCCGTTACAATCCTCGCTTACCCTCTCATGATTTTTGTGTGCCGGGGCCTTTAATAAGTCTATATAACCACATTCGGAAACATCTATCTACACTCGTCTTTGAATCATGGCAGAGCCAAACAATGAACACGGTTCATTGAACGCTCCGATGAAGGGTGGCAGAAAGCGAGCCGGCAGGTCAAGTGACTCGCCTAATGGTGCCCCTTGTGGAGCCTGTAAGTTATTGAGGAAGAGGTGTGTTAATGGGTGCATCTTTGCACCCTACTTTGGGCCCGAACAAGGGACCGCACTGTTCGCAGCGGTCCACAAGATATTCGGGGCCAGCAACGTGTCAAAGCTGTTGGTGCAACTTCCGCTACACCACCGCTACAGTGCTGTTAAGACCTTGACGTATGAAGCTCAGGCTAGGTTGGCTGACCCTGTTAGCGGCTGTGTATCTGTGGTCGCGAATTTGATTACACAGGCACATGCTTCCAATCTTTGTAGTTTTTTTTTTCTGTTATACAATTTTTCTTAAACATACATTTAACATTCAATCTTATAATGTTTGTTACTATAGGTTGTATATTTGCACATGGAACTAGCAAAGGCGAAGAAGCTAATAGCCGAGAAACGCATGGTGGCGCAGGGTCCACCACCGCAGCCAGAACAGTTGAACCACCATGAATTGCCGCCAAGTCACCACCTTGATTGGCAGCCAGTGTATCCAAATGGTTCAATGGCGCAGAAGCTACTAGTCGAGCGACTCCTGGCGGCCACCACACCCCAGGGTCCTCCACCACAGCCAGAACAGTTGAACCACCTTGAATTGCCGCCAAGTTGCCACCCTGATTGGCAGCCAGTGTATCCAAATGGTTCAATGGCGCAGAAGCTACTAGCCGAGCGACTCGTGGCGGCCAACACACCCCAGGGTCCTCCACTGCAGCCAGAACAGTTGAACCACGTTGAATTGCCGCCAGTTCAACACCCTGATTGGCAGCCAGTGTATCCAAATGGTTCAATGGCGCAGAAGCTACTAGCCGAGCGTCTCATGGCGGACAACATACCCAAGGGTCCACCACTGCAGCCAGAACAGTTGAACTATGTTGAATTGCCGCCAAGTCACCACCCTGATTGGCAGCCAGTGTATCCAAATGGTTCATCTGCTTCAAACAACAACATGATCAACATGAACATGTTTGACTCAAACATGCATAATCCTGCAAATGACCATCAGTACGCTGCTTCTTCACAGCCGAGTTTCGATCCCCTGATGTATACTGGACCTTATTTCGAAAATGATGATGACGTTATGGAAGACATCGGGGACCTGCTTGCGTTTGCTGATCAGTTTTAAGTTTCAATCTGGATGTTTCGAAGTTCCGTAATAATTAAATAAGTTTGTACTTCTGGTATTACCATAAGTAACTGCAGACAAGAATGGTTATGAAATTATATTTTAATGGCTTTCTAAATATGAAATTGTATGATTTCTTATTCTGTTTTATTGTGTATTAAAATGTGGTTACAAGACCAATACCCAACTCTTCTGCTAACTCATCCCATACCGGCAGAAGTATTAAAACAACTAGAAATATCGCCACTGTCACCGCCGTTCTCCGCCATGTTCCGACTTCTGTCACGTCATTCAGGCAAGGTTTTTCCGGCGACCTCTGTAAAATTTAAGACGCGAATATCAGGAAACGTGATTCATACACGATAAAAAAAACTGTCGTTTGACAATTTTACCCTTAATCATACGAAAATGACAACACAATTATAAGGTGTAAGGGTGAAGTAGTAAAAGAATAAAAAAATAATAAAAAAATTTATTTGTCATGTACAAATCACCTCTCTATTTCAAGCTAAAAATAGTCGCAGTCGTTGTTGGAACTCGGAAAGTGTTAAATGACATAAAAACAAGTAATTGTATCCGCTATCTGATATACTTTATACATAATATTATATCCTGCAACATCCGGCCCAAAACACGTTGGTGATATACTGATATTTGAGGCGGGACATTCCTTGTGACACAGTATCTCTCATGTGGACAGAACATAACAATGTGAGATTTGCCTTAGGTGTTACATAATACATATCTACTAGCTAGGATATTAATTTAATTTTTGCAAAAATGTTAAGTTTTTTGAAAAAATATTTGTAAAAATTTGGTGGCTTTTTTTTAGTTTAGTGTATCACAGGTTTCAAACCACGGATTCTCTCCTCCATCTCACAAAAGTATTATTTTTTCTTGAGTTAACTGCCATTTTCGTCCCTGTGGTTTGGTCACTTTGGCCATTTCAGTCCATTTTTCAAAAATGCGCCATTTTCCTCCCCGACGTTCTGGAAAGGTGCCATTTCAGTCCAAAAATCATAACCCAGTTAAGTCAGTTAGTAAACAAGGACTGATTGTGTAAATTTGTAACATAAAGGACTGATTGTGTAAATTTGTAACACCACCACCACTAGCCCTGCCACCACCACCACTCCGCTGCCACCACCACCACCACCGCCACCACCGCCACCACAGCCACCACCACCACCACCGCCACCACAGCCACCACCGCCACCAGTTAAGCAACGGCGTTGGATTCCTCCAATCCTCCGATGTATACCGAGTCCGAAACATGCTATATATACGACATCCTCACAAGCCACTCTCGACACCATCCTATCTCTCTCATCTCCCTGTTTCGATAACAATTCGCCGGAGACAACCGGAGAGGAAGCTCGCAACATTAGAGACGTCGCCGGAACTCGAATTCTCGTCGAAGTCGTCACGTCGGAACTCACGTTATACTTTTGTTCGATATACTTTCTTTATTTTCTTGTTCCCTCGATTTAGCCACTGTTAGAGTATCTAACTTTGATTTCCGCTACTTATCGCTATGAAAATAACTGTTTTTAGATTATTAGAGCAAGCAAATAAGTTATGTAAGTGTACCTTACAACTTTAGCAATGCATATATTTACTGAACTGCATCGGTTTATCTAACTTTGATCACCGCTGCATCCAGTTAGATGTCATATAAAGATGAAGTAGAATTCAAATGAAATTTTAATTGTTTCCAGTAATGCATTTCAAACCATTATCCAATTTATGAAAAAAATAACATGAGATTTTAGTGTTGGGAGAGCTAAAAAATTGGGCACTTAATGACATTTTAATATGGAGAGAACTTAAAGGATCTTTTTGAATAGAGCAAAGCTGAAAGCATTAATTTTATGTTGGCATGTGCTATCATAAGATCACTAGAATAATGAAATCAACAGGTTGGTGAGAGATGACTGTTTAAGCAATTCTTATAATAAAGAAGAGAACAGAGCGAGGGAGAGGAGGCGTTTTAAAATCAAAGTTTTAAAATCAAAGTTAGATACTCTAACAGTGGCTAAATCGAGGGAACAAGAAAATAAAGAAAGTATATCGAACAAAAGTATAACGTGAGTTCCGACGTGACGACTTCGACGAGAATTCGAGTTCCGGCGACGTCTCTAATGTTGCGAGCTTCCTCTCCGGTTGTCTCCGGCGAATTGTTATCAAAACAGGGAGATGAGAGAGATAGAATGGTGTCGAGAGTGGCTTGTGAGGATGTCGTATATATAGCATGTTTCGGACTCGGTATACATCGGAGGATTGGAGGAATCCAACGCCGTTGCTTAACTGGTGGCGGTGGTGGCTGTGGTGGCGGTGGTGGTGGTGGTGGTGGCTGTGGTGGCGGTGGTGGCGGTGGTGGTGGCAGCGGAGTGGTGGTGGTGGCAGGGCTAGTGGTGGTGGTGTTACAAATTTACACAATCAGTCCTTTATGTTACAAATTTACACAATCAGTCCTTGTTTACTAACTGACTTAACTGGGTTATGATTTTTGGACTGAAATGACACCTTTCCAGAACGTCGGGGAGGAAAATGGCGCATTTTTGAAAAATGGACTGAAATGGCCAAAGTGACCAAACCACAGGGACGAAAATGGCAGTTAACTCTTTTTTCTTTTTTTACAATTAACGTATAAAATAGCTTTTCTAATAATTTGTAATGCTTAATATCTAAAAAATCTTAATGCACAGCTTTGTTCAAAAATAACTCGGGTCATACATTTCGATCTAAATTTTAGAGTAAATTACACGGATTGCCCTTGTACCTTTGGTCCATAAGTTCAAGAAATTGTGGGGTCCAAAAGCATAGCACAAGGACGATCCGTGTAATTTACTCTAAATTTTATTAAAAACAGAGTTATATCCGGAATAAAGTATTTTTCAGCACATGTAACAGAAAAAAATACTTTATTTGGATACAACTTTAATTTCAATAAAACTTATATCGAAATGCAGACAAGAAAAATTGAACAATATTGCATATTTAGATTTTTATTAAATATGGGTAGGGATCCTGGGGTCAAGTTATTCTACAAAGGCTCCTAATTGTAAGAAGTGTAAGAAGGATTTATAGAGTGACAAGTGTTCAATAACCTAAAATTAAACCCACTACATCACCACCGAAAACCTAAACACCCACCCCACCACCACCCAAAAACCTAAACACCCCCCCCCCCCCGGGCAAAGAAAAACAAAAAAAACTATACCTCACCAAAAAAAAAACCAAAAAACCTAACCCCCACCCCCCAAAAACCTAAAAAAACCTACCCCCCCCCCCCAAAAAAAAAAAAAAAAAGAAAATCTAAAAATAAAACTAAACACCCACCACCCAAAAACCTAAACCCCCACCCCCTCGCCAAAAAAAAAAAAAAAAAAAAAAAATGGTGGGTGATGGGGGAGGGGGTGGGGGTTTAGGTTTTTGGTGGTGGTGGATGTTTTAAGGTTTTTTGTGTAGTGGGTTTTTTTAGGAGCCTTTGTACACTTCTTACAATTAGGATCCTTTGTATTTGATCCTAATCCAGGGATCCTGTACATTAATCCAGAAGTGTGAGAAGTGTATTATAACACCATATAAACACTGTATAACACTATATAACAAATATAACACTATACATCTATCATAGACATGCTATCAGACAAAATATAGTGTTATATTTGTTATATAGTGTTATATGTGTTACATAATGTTATATGGTATATATGGTGTTACATAGTGTTATACGGTGTTTATATGGTGTTATAGTGTTTTAATACACTTCTCACTCTTCTCACACTTCTGGATTAATGTACAGGATCCTATATCTATTAAATATTACAAAAAACAAAACTAAATTATATGTTAAATGAAAATGAAAAAAAGAAAAAACGAACTTTAAACTTATGAAATTCGAGGAAGGGAATCCATGGTTTAAAACCATGGTATACACTAAGAATACAAACAAACAAAAAACCACCGTTTTTACAAATGCTTTTCTAAAAAAAAAAAAAGGGTATTTTTAAAGCTTCATTAATTATTATTTTTTAGGAGGTCCGTTTTTCGTTTCATATTTAAAGCTAGAGCTTGGTCATCCAATCATGATTTTTTTCTTCAAAGATGGCATTTTTTAAAGAGTGAACTAGTGAAGTACACGAATGGTCCCTATGGTGTAACAAAATTTTGGATTTGGTCCCTAACATTTGAAAAGTAAACAAATGGTCCCTGTAGTTTGCACTTTATAACACATTTAGTCCCTAGCCAACAAATCTAAAGCTTTTAGCATGTCCAAGATAGGGACTAAACGCGTTGCAAAGTGCAAACCACAGGGACCATCCATGTACTTTTGAAAAAAGTTGGGGACTAAATGCATTACAAAGTGCAAACCACAGGGACCATCTGTGTATTTTGGAAAGCTAGGGACCGGAACTAAATTATGATAAACCACAGGGACTATTCGTGTACTATTGGGGTGGTTGTAACCTTTGAGACTCGTACCTGGCATATTAGCACATATAATCCCCAAGGAAGCGACAAAGGTCCACCGAGCTGCATTCAAGGAAATATACCAAACAATATTAATACTTCTATTGTGTCTTTGTTATAACATTTTATTAGCTACAAATATGATCTTTTAAAAATCCAACTTTCCATAAGTTTATAAAGGAGTAAAATACAATTTTCATCCCTGAGGTTTTGCCAGTTTTGCGAGTTCCCTTCAAAGGTTTGTTTTCCGCATCTGGATCCAAAAGGTTTGAAATCTTGCATTTTCATCCAGCTCATTAACTCCATCCATTTTTCTCCATTAAGTCGTGGATATTTTTGTCTTTTTTATCAACTTGAAAGGCAATTTGATCTTTTTAAAAAGTCCAAGTTGCCTTTCAAGTTAACAAAAAAAAAAACGAAAATACCCTTGACTTAACAGAGAAAAATGGATGGAGTTAACGAGCATGATGAAAATGGCAAGCTTTCAAACCTTTTGGATCCAGATGCGGAATTACAAACCTTTAGACGAAACTTGCAAAACTGGCCAAACGTCAGGGACGAAAACGGCATTTTACTCGTTTAAAAAGTAATGTTTGGAGAAACTAAAGGTGGCATACCACTCCAAGCCCAAGTAACAAATATGTCGTTAAACCAAATCCAACAAGTGCATCCTTCCCAAAAGCACCCTGTGAGATGAAAAATGGTAATTTTAACGTTAGAAATGTATAGAATAATGCACGTGAGTACGTAACTATGCAGTCAGTAACAGAATTGGGTTTTCGAAAATAAACCTGAACCACTCTTCCGCCGTCAAGGCATCCGATTGGGAGCATATTGAAAGCTGAAGTAGTCAAACCACACCTGCAAAGCCAAATTACATGCAATGTCTAAGTCGTTTATGGATCTATTTACATACGAATGGGTTGAATTAAGACTTTAAGTTTTGTTTTTCTTTTTTAACAGGTCAAACATGTAAAACTCAAAAAATTTAGCCGAAAAGGAAATGGATTGAACGGGTCAAAAATTGTGCGAGTGTGTTTAAATATAGATATAATCACCTGCATGGTATCTAACACACCAATTACTTAAATGATTTTTTCTCATTTAAAAACAGTGTTCCCAGTTAACTTAACCCAACCTAATTTCAATTTGTGCCAACAATGACAAAACAAAAGATAAATGTAAAGTGACCAAAATACCCTTGAGTTAACTGAGCTTTTTGGATGGATTTAGGGGGTTGGACGAAAATGACAAAAAATGGAAACCTCAGGAACACAGATGAAAAAAAAAACTATTTGCACTAAAGTGGCATTTCTTGTTAAGCCACAGGGACTACAATGGCAATTTACTCAATAAATATTAACATCTAAGAACAGTACATCACCAGCCAGCAATTACAAGTGGATGGATGGACACTGTGGCTCCATGCAGCGCACTACAAAGACAAAAAGTAAACATCAAATAACAAATAAAAACCAACATTATAAATCCATTAAATAAAGGAGTGAGTAATTAACTAATTAGAAGTTCTTTTATTAAATTAATAATTCATCCAATATTGTGAAGCAGGAAGACGTACGTATAACCTAAAGTTGCTCTACTAATGAGCCCTAGGAGTAGAGAGCCCTGAAAAAGCATGCTAGGAACCTGCACCATATCAGCTGCAGCTTCTGGTTTTAAAGAAAGCAGCAGCCCAACAGCAAACATTGAAAGTGATAGTGCGGCCCCTGCAAATGGGCCAGCTAGAGAGATATCGACTTTCGTTTTTCTATCTGGAAGAATCGATTTAAACTGCACGATTCAAAATACATGTCAATTTTATTTCAAAGTAAATATAAGAGAGTAAAATGCCATTT
Source organism: Helianthus annuus (assembly GCF_002127325.2). Classification (NCBI taxonomy): domain Eukaryota; kingdom Viridiplantae; phylum Streptophyta; class Magnoliopsida; order Asterales; family Asteraceae; genus Helianthus; species Helianthus annuus. The sequence continues at coordinate 156,147,752 of NC_035434.2, read as the reverse complement.
TCGTCCCCGAGGTTTGGCCAGTTTTGTGACTTTTGTCCAAAGGTTTATTTGTCCGCATCTAGATCCAAAGGTTTGAAATCTTGTCATTTTCATCCAGCTCGTTAACTCCATCCATTTTTCTCCGTCAAGTTAGGGATATTTCTGTCATTTTTCTAACTTAAAGAGCAATTCAGTCTTTTTCACTTTATGTAAAAAGATCGTATACCCCTAAATAAAACCGAATTGCCCTTTAAGTTAACAACAAGACAGAAATACCCTGACTTAAGTGAGAAAAATGGATGGAGTTAAAGAGCCGGATGAAAATAGCAAGACTTCAAACCTTTTGGATCCAGATGCGGAAATACAAACCTTTGGATGAAAGTGGCAAAAAACCGGCAAAAAAACCTCAGGAACGAAATTGGTATTTTTCTCTAAATAAGAAAGAATGTATGTTTCACATCAATAATTGAATGTGAGCACCTGAGTGATTGCCCCAAAGCTTCCGAGAGTGATATTGGGAATGAAAAAGGGAATGCTCAATTTTACGTTCTTCGGGAAGGCAGCAAGAAAATGCCCAACTTCCTGCAGGGGATGAACTCTGTAAGAAAAAATGAAAATATAAACTATAAAAATCATTATGGAAAAAGGAGAGCATAATTTGCGAGCTCGAATAGTTTTTGGACAAAAGGTTTCAAGTACAATGTTTGGGATAAGAATAATATCATTATCCAACAAAAACTCAGAATGTCAAAATGTCAAATATATCTATTTTCATATTTATTAAATATATACCCTTCCCTTGTGTGAAGATTTAAATTATGAAACTTCAAGTGTAAGGAAAAGAAGAAGGGTATGATAATTGTATTATAATTTGTATTTAATGAAATTTCAAGTGTTACCCATATTTTATATTAGTTTTTTTTTTTTTTTTTTTTTTTTTTGCTTGGGTAAATATGAGATAATACAAATATTAAGGGGTATGTATTCCATAAATTGTCAAAACCATTCATTCCTACGAAGTGTAGTGTTGTTTTCACATTTTGGAAAGAAAAACGCTAGCTTTATAACAAAAAACGATCCCGGTGGTTGAAAAGGCTAATTACTCTTAGATAGTTGAATACTTACATGAAATAACTGAACACCCAGAACTCCATAAGCCAGTGGCAAAGCGGGTTCAACAAATGGATAAAGCAGTTGCATATCTGGTGGTTCAATGGCATCTGGATCTGTAAAGTACTTAACTATCTCAGGAGGAAGACGATTGATCTGCTCAACATAAAGTTTCAATTAACAAAATGATGTCATATAAAGCATTACCCAAAACGGACCATTCATAAATTATGGGTCAGAATTGCGACCTCTAGGTTTGGCCAGTTTTGCAACTTTCGTCCAAAGGTTTATTTTTCCGCATCTAAATCAAAAGGTTTGAAATCTTGTCATTTTCATCCAGCTCGTTAACTCCATCCATTTTTATCCGTTAAGTCAAGGGTATTTATGTCTTTTTTGCTAACTTTAAGGACAATTCAGTCTTTTTCACTTTATGTACAAGCATTTAGCGTAATGTACAAGCATTCAAAACCCTTTAAGTTAATAAAAAAGATGGAAATATCCCCGGCTTAACAGAGAAAAATGGATAGAGTGAACGAACCAGGTGAAAATGGCAAGGTTTTAAACCTTTTGGATCCAGATGCGAAAAAACAAACCTTTGGATGAAAGTCGCAAAACTGGCCAAACCTCAGGGACGAAAATGGCATTTTACTCAATACAATATTTGCCGAAGCATATTGAAGAGCAAAATACCTGAGATGCAATTCCTAGCTCCACAGAAGAACCGATGGTGAGAACAAACAATAAGACAGCAATAACATACTGCCAAAGTGTTGTGGGCCCGGGTTCCGAAACCTCTTTCCTCAACATACCGAAGCTAACCCGTGGACCGCCACGTGGATCCGGATTTTCCGAGTTGGGTTCCTCTACCATGAATAGGTTATACTTATCTCCCATAATTTCAGCCAATTGACTCTGAAGTTTGGCAAAAACGTCTTCCCTATTTCCTCTAAGATTTCCAAGAAAAAGGATACCTTCACCGAAATCTCCAAATGGTTCCTCCTTTGTTACCCAGAAAGTTGAGTAGCCGAATAGTTTGTCCTTTATGAGCTTTACGTCAACAGGGTCAACTTTTTCTGGTCCGAGAAGTTCCATAAGTTTAAAAGAGTCAACTTGAAAGTTATTATATGTTAACCCATCTGGAGAAAAGGTTGGCTGCTGCAAAAGGCAAAAATAGTGCATTAGAACGATTTTTTTGTATTATAGGGACCGCAGTAACAAAAAAAATGTGTTATATTTGTATTCAAAATTCGAGTGACACCATGATTTCCGGATGATGACATTGATGATACAGTTAGTTATTGCAGTATAACATAAATCGTACCCTTAGCCAGTTAGACGAGGGGTTAGTCACTCATGCGTGTTACTTCCTTCATCCCATTTCGAACGCATCGTTAAACTCTAATGTTTATATATAAAGTTTTGATGGAAAAAACATTATAAAACATTTTATGCACGTTGTGCCATTTAGAATCAAATGAAACCTTAAAAAATAACCAAATGTTATTAATACGAATTTAAGAAGTTCGGATAAATGGATAATGACTAAGCTAAATGTGCAACAATAGTTATCCAATAAAAATCCAAAAACACAAAGCCTTTGTTTCCCGAAATCAATTAACCAACAAAACAAAACTGAGATGCCCTACTTCAACAAATCTAATTCTAAAAATAACAAGATTTGTAGAATTTCAAAGTTGACTTACACTTTTAACATAAGCTTGGATCGTGACATTATTTATATAATTACCATATGTATTTCTTGATCCTAACTTATACACTATCTTCGGTTACATCCAAAGAGCAAACGAAACATGAAGACCAATAAAAGAGTATTTATGGTCCACCACTAATCACAAACTTCTCTTCTAACAAACAGAACTTCCTAAAATATAACAATTTCCTATCTAAATCCAAACATGCCCTAAACAATTACCAAAGAATGCGAAAATGAGCAATAGCATGAACAATGGTTTAGATAACTCAATCAACCGAAAAACAAACAACCGGAAAACAGAGTCACCGGAGAACAAACAACCAGAAAACAAACTAACTCGAGCAAAAGGAAGAGAAGCCAACAAGCCGTACATAAATGCCAGAAACATGGAGAAACAGAGTGGCCGGAAATGTAACAAAGCAGTCTCGCTACCATATGAACTATATAATCCTCTCTATATCATATCAATAGAATCAATCAAATGTACAAGATGATATAGAGAGAGGAGTTCACAACTCACAATAAAGAAGTAACAAGTTAACAACTATATAATAAACTAACAGGATACTAATAAGGGGCTGTTTGTTTACCTCTTAATGGAGTTCTTAATGGTTCAGACTGTTTGTTTTGCGAGCAGATGTCTGAATGGTTTAGACATTTGCCTCTGAATGGTTAAGCATTATACTGAGTCTGAATGGTTAAGACCTCTAATCTGAATTGGTCAGACATTTGTCTCTGAACGGTTAAGCATTATACTGACTCTTAATGGTTCAGACCTCTTATTGGTTCAGCACTTAATGGTTCAAACCTCTTACTCATTCAGCACTTAACCATTCAGAAGTTGCCAAACAGCCCCTAACTGATATGACTAACTCATCTGGCTAACTAACTCTTAACAGAATAACAGAATACATATACACAAATACCATAGTTGTTAATGACAAATAGTGACAAGGTACCTATATGCTACAAAGTGAATAGCGATACACTAGAAAAAAAATTGTTTATATGTATATACGCTGTTATACAAGTATATTTAACAAAAACCTAAAATCCAGCTTTTATGGCTGTATCTAAATGCTATTTATATTTTTTTTAAATGAAATCCCGCTATTTATGGCTACATACCCTACCCTGTAGCTCCCTTCTACCTATACGCTACGCTATTCGCTACAGCGACCATAGCGACACAGCTATTGACAGCTATGACTAATACAATTGTTTATATAACTCAATCACCTAAACCCTGAGCAAAATGAATCAATTAAAGCATAAATGCATAAACAAATTGGTACTAAGCAAATATGGATAAGATAACTCACTCCAGAAGACATAACACCCGGAGGCACCACCGGTTTATCGGAATCCACCTCAGTAAGATTCGACTCATTAGCGGTATCACCGTCCTCTCGATTGCCACCACCACCGTCATTACCACTAGCATAACACTCAAATCCACCAATAAAACCCTTATTATCCACTAAACCTGCAATTCTCACTGTACTTTTCGATAATACGTCTCTACTAGACAACACACAGCTGTTGTTATCATAATAACCATAATTTCTCCTGTCGTAATGTCGAAATCGCGTGAAATCGGTACGATTTGGTCGTATACGAAACCCTAGGTTCAGTGTACTCGTGAAACTACTGCTTGTTAGTGTGGTCATTGCGAAACTCGGTTTGATTTAATGAAGGTTTCTGATGCAATCATGCAGTATGAATAATCGCTTGCAAGTGCATGTATTCGAAGAAGCAGAATGAAATGGTGAAAATTTGAGCGATGAATGATGGTTTTTTCGCCGGAGAAGAAGCAGCAACTGGATAAATCTTTGGTTTGGTATCTTCGAAGCAAAAATTTATTTATCTGAAACGATGGGCACAAATTTATTATTTTTTTAGATTTTTGTGATATTTATTTAAAACTAGTATTTGACACCGCGCGCGTTGCGGCGCGGGATTCGATTGTTATGGGCATGTATTCTACCTCACGTGTTGTGGCACGGGATTCAATCTTTTTAGGCTTGTATTTTACATCATATGTTGTAGCACGGGATTCAATCAATATATCGTTAATGTTATGGCTTGTATTTTACCTCACGGGTTGCGGCGCGGGATTCAATCCCTATGGGCTTGTATTTTACCTCACGCGTTGCAGCATGGGATTCAATCTTAATGGGATCGAATCGTTATGGGCTTGAATTTTACCTCACGCGTTGCGGCGTGGGATTCAATTGTTATGTGATCCAGGATTTGATCGTTATGGACTTATATTTTACCTCACGCGCTGCGGCGCGGGATTCAATTGTTATGGGCTCGTATTTTACCTCAAACGTTAGGGTTCGATCGTTATCAGCTCGTATTTTACGGTTTACCCCGCGGGACAAGATTCGATCGTTGTCAGCTCAGCGAAACACAAAAGAAGTAAAACTTTTATGTAAACTCAACTATACATTATACAACAATCAATTACTGGTGATATTCGCTGGCGATGTAGCTTACACAGACGCACAACTTTCAGCATTATCGAGTGATTTGGTCGGTCACATCCAATCAAATCCGCTACCAGAGGCCATTCATCTTTTTAGCACTACCATCGGAACACCATAAAACCGTTTAGTGCTTGTAAACCTTGTTTTATCATGTGTCATCATCCACCGCCTGAATCATCCAATAAAAAGGATAAAACCTACATAGATGATAAATAAGATACAATGCACAATGTACAACCTCTATAGCCTGAAAATGTTATACATTTCATATTACATATATCCTATTATTTATTATTTACAAGAACCTAAACTAAGTATATAACATATTTTAACATAGAACACCTTCTAAACATAATGTACAAGAAAGTGATGCCTAAGTGTGTTACAAATTAATATCCTATTATCTATTATTTACAAGAACCTAAACTAAGTGTACAACATACTTTAACATAAAACATCTTTTAAACACAATGTACAAGAACATGATGGCTAAGTGTGTTACAAATTAATAGTATATAAATATAAATATTGATTTTTGTGATATTTTCTTAATTCTTTTATACGTGTGTTGGATTGATTTTCATGAATATATGTTCGGTTCTGTTTGGAATGAGGTAATAGAATGGACGAGTGAATGGAATAGACAATGTAATGGATAGACAAGGGAATGCAACGAATTATTACCATTCCATGTCTTGTTTGGTTATCATGTAGAAATGGAATGAATAATTATTGTGTATTGTTTGGCAGGGAAGAAAAAAGAAGGAATAAAATCAGTGGTGAGTGGTGGTGGTCAATGGTAGTGATTGTGGGTGGCGGCGACGGTGGTGGGTGGCGGCGGCGACGAGTGGCGGTGGAGGCGGCGATGGCGGGTGGTGGTGACCAACGGGTGCGTGGAGGCAGAGGTAGCGGTGGGTGGCGGCGCGGTGGTTGGTTGTGGCGGTAGTGGTGGCGTCGACGGTGGTGGTGGGTGGCGGCGGTGGTGGTGGCTGTCGGGTGGCGGTGGTGGCGTTGAAGGGTTGCGGGTGGAGGCGACGATGGCGTCGGTGGTGGTGGTGGTGGGTTATGGGTGTTGGTGATGAATGGTGCTAGATGGGATATAAAGAAAAAAAACATGGGGAGTGGATGAAATGATTTTGAGGGAATGAAATGCCTCATGGAATGGGTGATTTCATTCCATTGACCAACCAAACACCCCTTTCTTCATTCCCTGATAATGATTCATTCCATTCCGCCTCTCATTCCTGCATACCAAACACTACCTTGGTGTGTAAGCCTATCACGCTAGTAGGGACTTATGTGATGTGAATGAATGAACAATTTACAGTGTTGTATTCGTTTTTTATTAATTTATTAACTGTGTTGTTTTATGTGTTTATTCAAAGAATTCGTTTCATGGATTGTAATAGAATTAGAATAGGAATTCGCGCATAAATTGAAATTTGATTTATAACTTAGGTTTGTTTGTTTTGCAAAACGGAATGAAATTTGTTTGTTTGATTAGAATGTAGATTCTCTTTCTTATGTTGTTCAATTCTAATTTATTTTCTTGTTAAAACCAACAAAATAAGAAGTGAAATCAACATTCCAATTCCCTCAAGATTTCATTCCATTATGTGAAACGAACACTATCTTAACGATTAACATATGATCAGATTCACGCTTTCACCCCTAAAAATTAACTTTACACGTTTTAGCAGGTGAGTGGTATGGTCTTAAGTCATAAATATATGTTTTGAAGTTTTTAAATGGAACATCTTGAATAAATTTGAGATGGTAATATATTAACACTGATATAAACATATGGGTAGGAGGAGTTGTTAACTCGATTATCTCCTTCATACGTTTTTTTTTTCAAATTAATATAAGTTAAGTTTAATAAAACATGCATCATGTAAATGTAATACATGTCATTGCAACTAAAACGTACATATAACGAAACATAATGAAAAGCAAGCATTAAAATGAACATGACAAAAGGGTACAAATAAATCACTAAACATATGCTGGCATGAGAGTCTTATAGCAAACCAAAGGATAGTAGCAGTCTTCAACATTCTTAGTTGTATATATAATTCTATTGCATGAGTGTCTCCATAATCTGATACTTAGTGGCGTAGCTTAGTGTGAAGTGGGGGAGGGGGGGGTCACCCTCCAATGTTTCGGTTAGAAATGTAAAATTTCCTATTTTTCGTCCGAAAATTTTTATATAAGATTATCCCCCAATTATTTTGCCTAAATATTTATACAGTATATAAATTGGGTCCCATGATTTTCCGCCTCAGATGTTTTGATCAAGCTCCGCCACTACTGATACCACTAAAAATATGCTTGTGCTCGTATGTATGGTGCACCATAATAATATAGGCATAATGGGAGGGAAAACTCGTACTTTTGTCCAACTTTCACCTTTCAATCTATCATCCACCACAAAAAGAATCGACCAAAAAGGAAACCCATGAGTAAAAAACATGTGAAGCTCGTTATGAACGATCACTAAATTTCCATCGTCATCTTCATTTGGAATTCTAGTAAAGCTTGTTTCCTTAATTCTGTGTGATTCCCCATCAAAACCCATCAAGACACTGTTCACTCCAAAACTTTGTCATGTGACCATAAAATATACAACTCCTTTGTTGAAAGTTTCGGTAGACCATTGAAGGCTATTAGTACATTATCGACGTTCATTTAAGAAACCAATTTTTCGCCGCAACTCTAGCCTTGTTGAATATATGTAAAACCATGTTTTACCACCCCGTCGCACCTCCGCCGCCTGAGCGAGTCGTTCAAATCACCGGAGAATCGAGTCTTGACCCGGGTTGACTTTTTGATCATGAAAGTGTTAGAAGATATGGAAAAAATAATTCAAGGGATCAGTGTTTATCCTTCACATCATCTCCCAAAATAGTCCCTCAATCACAGCTCAATCACAGCCCACGATTGTTTGCTTTTTTCCATAGTTAGTTTATGAAATGTGTATTTATTTGGTTATTCTCCCTCAATGTAAAATCAATATACAGTCAATACAATCAAAGAAAAAACAACTTTTTCCATTCGATCACATGGTATCAGAGCAGTATGATTGATCCTTACCTGCTCAATTATCATCTTCACAAAAACAACTTCAATCAAAACCAAACCCAAAACCACTCCGGCGAAAAATTCTTGATGTTGTCAGCCGGACTCGAAATAAGGAAGAACTTGCAGAACCATGGCGGCTACTGTGGAGATTCCACCAGCAACTCCAACAACAAATCAAAGAAAAACAACCATAGTGGTGGCGGCGCCTTCAGCGATGGCGGAACCGTACCCACTGACAGAACAAGAAGCCACGAATCGGGCGGCATCACCACCGTTAAAACAGGCGGCAACAGTGGATCCGTCACCCACAAGTCAAACGGCACTGCTAAAACGGGTGGCCGCGTACTCGCCGGAAAAGCAAACCCGAACACTGCAGGCGGCGGCGCTACAACCAGCGATGACAGACATCAGAGTGAAGGAGGCGTCAGTGGTGTGGTCTCCGCCGGAGAAGAAGGTGGAACATCACCATCGCACAACAACAGAGGTACCGGGTTTGGGGACAAATTCTCAGACCCATTGTTGTTCAATAATTCAAATATGCTTTTTGATGAGTCCAAGACATCAGGTCTAATGACAGACCAAACCACTAGCCACATTAACCCTCATCATTCTTGCAATTATCATTTGAGTCCCTCTAGTTTATTTAAACCTGAATACTTTCCCATTGAATTTCAAAAATTACTTGAAGGCACCTCTTTAAATTTAGAGATGTCAAAAGAAAAACTACTTTTACAACAGGAAGCCAGTTTTTTTAACAATGAGTTTGAACCAATGGGAAAAGTAAATGTCGTAAATGGTTGTGACAGTCGTAACGGCTCTTGGATATTCGACTGTGGCGCCACAGATACAATGACATATGATCCGTCTTATATAAAAACAAGGATGAAACCAATAAAAAGTCATATCCAGACTGCTAATGGGGAAATTATTGAAGTTAAAGGGGGAGGAACAGTTGAAGTGTCACCAACGATGAAGTTGTCAAATTGTCTTTATATACCTTCTCTCTCACATAAACTTTTATCCATTAGCCATGTCACGAAAGAGTTAAACTGTACAGTTCTAATGCATCCAACCTTTTGCATCTTACAGGATATCAGGACGGGAGTGATCATTGGGCGTGGCACTGAACGCCAAGGGTTGTACTATGTGGATGAAGTGACTCATCAGGGGACTGTGATGTTAGCTCATGGAAGTATCGATAGAGAAGCATGGCTATGGCATAGGAGACTGGGACACCCATCCACTGGTTACTTACATCTTTTGTTTCCAAATTTATTTCCTTCAAAAACCAATTCAGTTTGTGAAACTTGTGTTTTGGCCAAAAGCCATCGTCATACCTACTTACCAAATAATACTAGAGTCGATATTCCTTTTTCGTTGATCCACTCTGATGTTTGGGGGCCAGCGAAAGTTGCGGGGGGACAAAACTTTCGATATTTCGTTATATTTGTTGATGATTGTACTCGTATGACGTGGAGGTATTTTTTGAAGCATAAATCCGAAGTCTTTGAAAAATTCAAGGAATTTCATACTATGGTCGAAACTCAATTCCGTAGCCTCATTCAAATTCTCCGATCTGATAATGGAGGAGAATTTGTTAATGACTCCATGAAACTTTTTTGTAAATCAAAAGGGATAATCCACCAAACTTCATGTTCCCACACCCCTGAACAAAATGGTGTGTCGGAACGGAAGAATCGGATCTTGTTAGAAATAACACGTGCCCTATTGATAGAATCCCAAGTCCCTACATCATTCTGGCCCGAAGCTTTAGCTATGGCTACGTATCTCATAAATCGCCTCCCAACCAAAGCACTCCAACTTAAAACCCCAGTTGAAACCCTAACCAAGTTCACCAAACTCCCTCCACCACTTACTCTTGAACCTAAGGTATTCGGTTGTTCTGTTTTTGTTCACATACCCAAAATTAACCGAAACAAACTTGGGCCATGTGCAGAAAAGTGTGTCTTTGTAGGATATGGAGTTACTCAAAAGGGATACCGTTGTTACAATCCGAAAACGAGGCACATGTATACTACAATGGACTGTGACTTCCTCGAAACAGAATATTTCTATATCTCCCAACATAATGGCCAGGGGGAGAAGGAGCATGCTGATCCATTAAGTTGGTTGACTTGGTTGCCTTCGTCAGAAGAAACTTCTCACAATGAGTCACTAAGATCCACACAGCCTGCGGAACCATCGGTTAGTGCCACTGAACAAGGTCCTCTTGACTTGATACCCGAGGTAAGTGAATTTCCCCTACGTGAATCATCCATACTTGAACCAAATGATAATTCTTCATTTACTCCTAATCATGATATTCAGCAAACAGTAGTTGAACAGGGGGAACAAACAACTAATAACAATGATGTTCAGTAAACAGTAGTTGAACAGGGGGGACAAACAACGAATGATAATGAGCAAGGAGTACGGGAAACAAATGAGCGTTATGTGCTACCTCCAAGGGTAAATAGAGGAGTTCCTCCTAAACGGTACTCTCCAGAAAAAGAGTCACGAAGCTCCAAATATCCTATGGCAAACATTGCCAAAGGAAACTTGTCCAAAGAAGCCAAGGCATTTGATTCATCATTATACTCAGAAGAAATTCCAGCCACTGTTGAGGAAGCCTTAGCATCAGAAGTGTGGAAGGATGCAATAGAGACAGAAATGAAGGCCCTAATTAAAAATGATACGTGGGAAAAAGGCAAGCTTCCAATAGGAAAGAAACCGGTAGGATGTCGTTGGGTGTTTTCTATTAAACGCAAACCCAATGGTACCATTGAAAGGTATAAAGCCCGATTGGTGGCCAAAGGGTACACACAAACTTACGGGATTGATTACTCGGAAACCTTCTCTCCAGTAGCAAAACTCGATACAATTAGGGTGCTTCTCTCTATTGCGGCTAACAAGGATTGGCCACTGCACCAGTTTGATGTAAAGAATGCTTTCTTACACGGAGAGTTAAAGGAGGAGGTTTATATAGCAGCTCCACCAGGGTTCACTGGAGACTTCAAAACAGGAGAAGTATGTCAATTGAAGAAGTCGATCTATGGGCTTAAACAGTCTCCACGGGCTTGGTTTGGGAGGTTCACCATTGCTATGAAAAAATATGGTTTTAAACAAAGCAACTCTGACCATACCCTGTTCTTAAAAAGGAGGGGGACCCTTGTAACCTGTTTAATTATTTATGTTGATGATATGATAATTACAGGGGATGATCATGAGGAAATGTCAAGATTAAAGGAGAATCTGTTTACAGAGTTTGAAATGAAAGACTTGGGAAGGCTCAAGTATTTTCTTGGAATTGAAGTCCTAAGATCCAAACGGGGAATATTTATTTGTCAAAAAAAATATATCCTTGATTTATTAGCAGAAACTGGAATGCTTGAATGTAAACCAGCTGACACTCCAATGGTTGTAAATCATCGGTTGCACATGGAGGAAGGAGCAAAATTGGCCGATAAAGAACGGTATCAACGGATGGTGGGAAAATTAATATATCTTTCTCATACTCGTCCAGATATAGCATATGCAGTGGGAGTGGTTAGTCAATTTATGCATCAACCTCAAGTAAGTCACATGGAAGCAGTATGGAGAATTGTAAGGTATCTCAAGGGTACAGCTGGGCATGGCATCTTATTTAAAACAAACAAGCATTTGGAGATTCAGGGATATACATATGCTGACTGGGCAGGAAGTAAAGATAACCGGAGATCAACATCAGGATACTTCACTATGGTAGGTGGAAATCTTGTCACTTGGAGAAGCAAGAAACAAAAGGTAGTTGCCCTTTCTAGTGCTGAGGCTGAATTTCGAGGGATTGCTCGAGGTGTGGCGGAAATTTTGTGGATACAAAAACTTCTAACGGAGATTGGTTTTCCTCCTAATAAAACCATTAAACTTATGTGTGATAATGAAGCAGCCATTCAAATTTCAGAAAACCCTGTGCAACATGATCGAACAAAACATGTTGAAGTGGATAGACACTTTATCAAAGAGAAAATAGAGGCAGACATAATTGAACTTCCATTTGTTTCATCTGAGGACCAACTAGCAGATATCCTAACTAAGGCGGTCAACGGAAGAATTTTCAACGAATGTTTAGGCAAGTTGAGTTTTGGAAATCTCACTACTCAACTTGAGGGGGAGTGTTAGAAGATATGGAAAAAATAATTCAAGGGATCAGTGTTTATCCTTCACATCATCTCCCAAAATAGTCCCTCAATCACAGCTCAATCACAGCCCACGATTGTTTGCTTTTTTCCATAGTTAGTTTATGAAATTTGTATTTATTTGATTATTCTCCCTCAATGTAAAATCAATATACAGTCAATACAATCAAAGAAAAAACAACAACTTTTTCCATTCGATCACAGAAAGAGTTCTCGGGTCTCGCATTCGGGTATTCGATGTGAAGATTCGGGTCAAGTTGTCGATTTAGGATCGCGGTTCGTGAACAGACGTTAACTAGCGTGACGGTTCGTTGGATCAAAATGTGAAGCTTGGTTTTTTTTTTTTGTCAAAAGGTTAGTTACTCCTTATGGTTGTGTTTGTTTTAACGGTTGCAATTGGATCACTGGAACGTGATAGTCAGTTTTGTTGTACACGTTTCTGTTTTATATAACTAATACTTGATATTAATCAACAATAAATAAAATTAGTTTTTTTCTAAAATAATAATTGTACACCGACGAATTTCAACAGAAACCTATGAGAATGCTTACATCACACGAAGACGCTTTGCATGGAAGGGGAGCTATGGTCTTTGAAAATGATCTGATTGTTATGAAGTAACCGGAAATATTGTAGATTTGCACGACCTGACTACTATTTTTTTATGTTATAATGAGATAAATCATTAATTCATATGTTGAGAATTGTATTTATTACCAACTATTTGTTTAAGTCAATTGTGTGCATGTATTATAATTGAAGGACTTAAGTGCAACTTGTGAAGTGGAGGGTATACTTGTCATTAATTTCGTATAAGCCTCGCTTAACATGTATATCGCTATAGGAGTAACGCACCGCTTGTATTTTTGAGGTCATGTTAAGTTAAAACAGAACGGTCCTATCGTTGCTACGATAAGATTACGCTAGCGGTAATCTTTAGGTTGACATTTATAGTTGCATGCCAGCCGTATATTAATTTTAGATAACAAGTTTTGCTATGTTGATTGTTTAAACATTTTATACATATGCTAGTATTAAACTTGTATACTCGCCAATACATTTTTGTATTGAACTATACTTTGAAATGTGTTGCAGGAATATGATGACGACGTTGATGATGAAATCTAGTAGGTTAGACTAGAAACTCATTTTATAAATTTAGTAACGTTGTTGTATTTGCTTTTGTACTTGTTGTATTTGTTTCGTGAACGATGTTGTACTTTGTTTATTGTACTTGAATATCCATCTAATGAAATTCAGTTTTGATTAAATATTGTCGCAAATAGTGTACTTGTTGTATTTGTTTCTCGTCCTCGTCCCGCCCGGATGCTTCCGCCATTGGTTGGGGTGTGACACCTTGGTGGCACGTCCCCGTGCTTGTCTTCTGATTCGTTGTTTTTGGTTTTGGGGTGAAGCTCGGAGGGTCGGTATGATGTATCAACTTCCCTTTTTTTGTATTTATGCTGGTTTTTTGCCGTTAATTTGTTCCTTTTGTACATCTAAGTTCTTTTAATCCTAAAAATCAAAAGTATACAAAGAAACACACTTTTCCCAACATTAGTACTAAAAAGGGTTGATTTTATATCTTATTTGATATAATTTATATGTTGTATTTGATGCATATCAATATAGCTTCTTTTAGTTTTTCTGGATAACGTAATTATCAAACCTTAGGGAAATAAAAGAAATAAAAAATTATATATGTAGTGACCCTTTGTTTATAAAAGTCTTATTCCACACTGACCATATGTATGTATCATAGGTTATAAATCAAAGCATCAAATCAGTTTGACTTAAGCATGTTTAATCTCATTTCGGTTGGACAACATAATATATTAAATCAATAGATAATAAACCAAACTAGATTTAAAGCCCCGCCGCGTTGCGGCCGGGAGGCCATAAGTGTTTAATTACATCATTCTTCCATAGTCACATCGCCTGACCTATATATCAAGGATGTATGAAACACCCTTAACAGCTCCCTGGATAATAAAATTTTCAAATTTAGTAAAACGATTTGGTTAAACGATTTGTTTTTACCACTAATTAGGCTCAGAATAGTATGAATGTTGTGGCTGCAAATATTAGTTTGAGGATAACGTTTGCCACGCCAAAACAACACTGTTGTGGCTGCAAATATTAGTTTGAGGATAACGTTTGCCACGCCAAAACAACACCATATTTTTTACTTTTATCATCATCGCCAAAATCTATGTCGAGCATATCATAGTTTTAGAGCCTAAATGAAATGCAGGCTCATATAAATACGTGTTTATGTCACACCCCGATATTTCCACGTTTCACCGGTGGGCCCGGTGGGGGATTATCGTGACGTAGTTGGTAACATTATAGTCAAACAACACAATATTTAAATGCACAGCGGAAGCAAAAGATAGATACATTTCAACCGAATATTATTGTAATATCATGTATCACAAACAGTTGAAATTAATCCACAGGGGATCAAAATAAATAGGAAAATATTGTTCAACAGCTTTGACGTCCAAGCTTGCGAGACTTATTGAGGACGCTAGGAGAAAAGCCAGCCTAGTTCGCTTAGTACCTGCACTTAACCTTTTTGAGAAAATACGTCAGTTTACACTGGTAAATACATTCAACCGACTCAGTTTAAAAAGTTTAATAAAATTGATTTGAATGCACGAGGCACAAACATTTATAACTTGGGATAATTATTTGAATATAATACTTGTAAACGAATTACATGTTTCTTATGCGTTCAGTAGCCCGTTCCGTAGACCGGGTTAAAGATCAATAGACACACCACATTATTTATTTATTTATGCATCGACGGGTGTACGCCTACACCCCGTGCTCAAGTCGTGGCCATCTCGTAAGATGATGCCAAGGCTATCCGGGACATGGTCATTAACCCCCCAAAGGCTTTAAGCAAACAATACATTTCAGAACAAAGCATATCAATGATTTAATCTCTATTCGATTAAAGATTCAATGCTGGACCAAGCGGTATGCTATATACCGTACCCCAAGCCCGTATAAGGGAAATTAAGTTAAAAGTATTTACCTTTGCAAGTATGAATCACAAATAGCAAGTGCGGGTAGCTTTTACCGGGTCTCCTATTCTGGAACGAAGGTTTATAATAACCTATTAGAATCCTAACGGGTCTTTAACTTAGCCTAAGCTTAGACCGGTTAGTTTTAACGAAAGATACGGTTCGAACGCACGATTAAGCGAAGACCGGATTAGAATGTGATTTAGACCCGACAAGTTTGAAGACTTGTATAATATGGGTAATCCAACCACATTCTGGATTTTGAGATAAAAACGACAAGGTTTGAACCGTCTCGGCTAATTTATGTAAACTAGTTACATAAACCGAACCGAACGCGTAAATGGCGTAACGGGTAACCGTAAGAGTCTCACACAGGTTTCCTAAGTCAATATGCTCAAAATATGTTGTGATATCAGTAGGATACCTTCCAGTATGCCCGTAACGAGTTTAAGCCCATAATACGCCCCGTAGGGGTATTTTGGTCATTTTAAAGATTATAGAAGAGATTATTTATACTTCTGTGATTTGGGTCTGAATAAATCAGTAAAATAACTTACTTTGACAATTTATACCAGTAGGTAATAAGTCTTTATGACAAAAATGGTTTTAAACCCAAACTATGCGTTTAATACGCGTATAAAGTCGTTTTAAGTGATTTCCGGGTTATACAGGAAATCTGAGTTTTCTGATCAGATTATATTTTTCAAAATACTTTATTTACTATTTAAAATCAGTAGCAATTGGATTGGCGTTAAAACACTATGTAGAACTCGTTTTATGTCCGAAAAGGGTATATTCGGTATTTACCGAATCAAGGCCATAACCTTAGGTTATGAGCAGGTTAAAAATAATTAAAAATCTTTAAAAATCTCAAAATATTATATTACATCAGTGTATAAAAAGTTTGGTGTCGAAATTCGGGTTTAGATAGGCTTTATGCTAAGTGCGCCGTTTAACTAACAAAAGTTTTCTATATTGCGCTATTAAGCATAACTCCTATTCTAGACCTCGAATTGACATGAAATTGTAGGAACATTCTTAGAAATCAGTAACTAAAGTTATTGTTCTTTCACATATCCAAAATTCTCGTTTTAAGGTCAAAAGGGCATTATGGTCAACTTTTAAGCATATAACGGAAATGTGCAAATGACTCGGACAAACAACGAACCAGTCACAGAGGGTCATACCAACATGTAACCTGATCCTAAGGAAGTCCTAAGGCATTTCTAAACTCTACTAAAACGGGTCAGAACTAAAGTCAAAGCAAAAGTCAAAGTTTTGCGACTTTCGGTTCCGAACCGGGTCTAAATAGGAAATGGTCGGATCAAACAAGTTTAGACCAGTTGTTATACTTATTATCAAGTTATATAAGTGATAAAATAGGTTACATGCCTTCTACATTGTTAATTATATGCTAATTCGAAAATTAAGCTTCTGTTGACTTTTTCTAAACAACTTTGACCCGACATTTGATCTAGTTAGAGTGGGAATCAGAGGGTGCCCTTTTAAGGGTTTATTGCCCACATAATTACCAACTTATAACTACCTTTGATTCGACTAATCACTGGACCATTAGTGATTAATCGTTAAGTCAACCGTTAATTACGACGGTTTGACTTTTAAGCTAAAACTAAGTAAAAACTCAACTAATAAAGGTTAAGCATACTTACTGAAGTCCTATGCACGATTAGAAAGGCTTAGGGAAGACACTTGTGCTCCAGAAAGCTCCACAAATGCAGAAGGAAGGAATGAACACAATGTTGCAACAATGTGGCTTTATATATTGTTCTTGATTGCATAAGATCATGACAAGCAAGGCTAGCATGGATCTCAGATCATTACAAGTGTTTCCTAGTGCCTAGGAACTGTTAGGGGTCGCCCATGTTGCTGAAAATATCTTACTAAGGCAGTTAAACAGTTTATAACAGCCAACAGCCAAGCTGCTGTCGTTGGGCATCCCTTACGGACCGTAAGGCAGGACCTTTACGGTCCGTAAGCTTTTGACAGAAAGCAAAAATTAACCTTTCACGTATTACGGACCGTAAGGCAGGACCTTTACGGTCCGTAAGCCCTTGCCAGAAAGCAAAAAAAATTAACCCTTCAAGCATTGAATAGGCAACTTGCATAGCACTATTTTTGAGCCAGGGAAATGTCAGTATGAGGCCCTTTTTACCCATGCTTGATCAGTTGTGTCTACTTATCTCCATGTATCATTGGTTTGCATTATGATGGAAAATATACATGAAAGTTTTTTTTTATTGAGCATTATTTCATAGGATCCATATTTGCAAATTTGGACATCCTTTATTATTAGTAATCACCGGATTAAAGGTATATTAGATGTTTATTAATCACGTTAGGGTCTCGGGATTTATAAGGAAGTCGTTCAGAGGTATAAATTTACATGTCGACGTGTTTTTTTTTTTAAATCCTTCCATATGTCTTTAACTAAATCCGGTTTTACAATGCTTTTGCCGCATGTGACACGTGTCGTTATTTCATTTGACGGAAATTTTCGAGGTGTTACATCCTCACCCCCTTAAAAGAAATCTCGACCTTGAGATTTACTGAAACAAATGAGGGTACTTCTCTTTCATTGTGGATTCGACCTCCCATGTGTACTCGGGACCTCTACGGGCATCCCATTTAACCTTTACAATCGGTACATGCTTCCTTCGAAGCTTCTTAACCTGTCGATCCTCGATCGACACAGGTTTTTCAACAAACTTCAAGCTTTCTTCTATGTGCACATCCGTGTGTGGTATAACCAGTGAATCATCAGCGACACACTTCTTCAGATTGCAGATGTGGAATACATTGTGAATGCCACTGAGCTCTTCGGGTAAGTTTAACTTATAGGCAACTGATCCGACACGTTCGATGATCTCGAAGGGTCCTATGTATCTCGGGCTTAACTTGCCTTTCTTACCAAATCGCATCACTCCCTTCCAGGGTGATACTTTGAGCAGTACCTTGTCACCTACCTCGAAGTTAAAAGGTTTACGCTTCAAATCTGCGTAGCTTTTCTGCCTATCCCTGGCAGCTTTCAGACGTTCACGAATCTGAACAATCTTGTCCGTCGTTTCAAAGACTATTTCTGGTCCTGTCAGTTGAACATCTCCAACTTCCGCCCAACAAACGGGCGTTCTGCATTTCCTACCATACAAGGCCTCGAAAGGCACAGCCTTAATGCTGGTATGGTAGCTATTGTTGTACGAGAACTCGATTAATGGCAGGTGGTTATCCCAAGTACCCCCTAAGTCAATCACACATGCACGAAGCATGTCTTCCATGGTCTGGATTGTACGCTCACTCTGTCCGTCCGTCCGTCTGA